>NC_083578.1:66614599-66709599 GCF_027579695.1 Neoarius graeffei
TGTCCAAATGATGTTCCCCAAAGGATATAAAACACACACACACTGCCTGTTATAGGCACTATTTCAGACACAGGGAATTAATCTATCATCCTCTTCCATGGATGAAAAAGCATGTGGTTTTGTTTCCAAAAGCCCCTTTGGGTAAAATATGTTTCACCAGTGGTTCTGACGCATTATTTTCTTTGATCCACGCCCAATCATACTGTCTGGACTCGGTATGCAGAGAAACACAGAGAACACACACTGCGGGTTTAATGTCAGTCCCATTTTCCCCCTCCTGTTTAAAAGGACGCAGCTCTCAGCAGCTTCCTGCCCCTTAATTCCACCCCCGGCTGCTGGAACTTAATTGACCTTTCTGTGTCTGGAAAGGAAACGACATGCAATATGACTGAAAGCTGCAAGTCAATTCGTGCGGATATACCGCCACCTAGCGTCCTTCACTTCAACTCGGATCACCCTGAAGGGCTTTATTTCCAATAACGACCAGCTGGCTGTAAACTGGGTGGCACAGTGTAGTGTAGTGGTTATCACTGTCGCCTCACAGCAAGAAGATTCTGGGTTCAAGCCCATCTGCCGAGGGCCTTTCTGTGTAGAGTTTGCATGTTCTCTCCATGTCTGCGTAGGTTTCCTCCGGGTGCTCCGGTTTCCCCTACAGTCCAAAGACATACAGGTTAGGCCTAGAAAAAAAATTGTGTTTTTCCGGTCGTCCGCCCGACCCTGCTAAAACCTCGCCGACCCTGTACATATTTTAACTAGTTAATTCAATAAAGAACTCAATTTCTAAACAAAATACATAGAGAAAATGATCAACAACGCGACATGCAGTCTGTGTGGACTCGTTTACTTAAGATGATACACAAAAAAATCCGTTCTGGGCGCTGCTATGTTGATCGGTCACATGACCACGTGTTATCGCGATCACATTATCACTTACGGGAGTTTGTTGAGACAAGAACGAGAACATGGCGACCACCAGTGGCACCATGATTTTTAAAATTAACTTATGTTGTAATTTTTCAATAATTTTGTCCTTTAAATCATTCATCATCTCATTATCTCTAGCCGCTTTATCCTTCTACAGGGTCGCAGGCAAGCTGGAGCCTATCCCAGCTGACTATGGGCGAAAGGCGGGGTACACCCTGGACAAGTCGCCAGGTCATCACAGGGCTGACACAGACAACCATTCACACCTACGGTCAATTTAGAGTCACCAGTTAAGCTAACCTGCATGTCTTTGGACTGTGGGGGAAACCGGAGCACCTGGAGGAAACCCACGCGGACACAGGGAGAACATGCAAACTCCACACAGAAAGGCCCTCGCCAGCCCCGGGGCTCGAACCCAGGACCTTCTTGCTGTGAGGCGACAGCGCTAACCACTACACCACCGTGCCGCCTCCTTTAAATCAAATCTCAATTTAATTCAAATTTATAATTTACACCACCCAACACAAGATATAGCACACAACCTTAAAACATCCACTGTATCAGAAGACATAGGTCACACACGACCGTCAACAACGGCCCTACATGGAATAGAAATAGCCAAGGATATAAATCTGGGCGGGCGGCACGGTGGTGTAGTGGTTAGCGCTGTCGCCTCACAGCAAGAAGGTCTGGGTTCGAACCCCGTGGCCGGTGAGGGCCTTTCTGTGTGGAGTTTGCATGTTCTCCCCGTGTCCGCGTGGGTTTCCTCCGGGTGCTCCGGTTTCCCCCACAGTCCAAAGACATGCAGGTTAGGTTAACTGGTGACTCTAAATTGACCGTAGGTGTGAGTGTGAATGGTTGTCTGTGTCTATGTGTCAGCCCTGTGATGACCTGGCGACTTGTCCAGGGTGTACCCCGCCTTTCGCCCATAGTCAGCTGGGATAGGCTCCAGCTTGCCTGCGACCCTGTAGAACAGGATAAAGTGGCTACAGATAATGAGATGAGATGAGATAAATCTGGGCGATCTGCTCCATCAGTAAGTATTTTATCAATATTTATTGATTGCAAATTTCACATGCAGTATTGCACAAGATTTAATGCCAGTGCTGTCCCTGCCATAAGCTGTTTCACAAAAATAGGCCTATCTTGAATGGGCGATAATACAAGTAAATTCTAGGCCTAGAGTCTGACAAATTATATACAATACGCTGTAAGATCTTTATAAAAACAGCTTTTAAACTGTTGAAACAGATTTTAATTTTGAATATTGAACATTCAAATTTTGACAGTTTTACATACAGTTTAATATTATTGATTTAATAGTAATAAAGCCATAAGTTCTCTACAGTATTAAAGTATTTTTGAGTACAGTATTGGTTTAAAAATTTTACTTACTCTTTAAAAAGTTCATTGACTTTTGTGAAATATTGAAAGACATTCTGAATGTTTGCACTTTACTGATACATGTTTTGTATTAAAATTTCTATATTCTAGAAACTATACTGGACTTTTTTTCTGCAGCATGATTGTAGGAGAAATTCCATGTCAACTGTTCTTGATGCTCAGCTATGGGTCCCCCAAATATTTTTAACTGATTAATCATATTATTTCAGTCTTTAATTTGGTTTATACTTGGTATTAAATATTAATTTATATCTGACAGACAGGCGGCACAGTGGTGTAGTAGTTAGCGCTGTTGCCTCACAGCAAGAAGGTCCGGGTTCGAGCCCCGGGGCCGGCGAGGGCCTTTCTGTGTGGAGTTTGCATGTTCTGCCCGTGTCTGCGTGGGTTTCCTCCGGGTGCTCCGTTTTCCCCCACAGTCCAAAGACATGCAGGTTAGGTTAACTGGTGACTCTAAATTGACCGTAGGTGTGAATGGTTGTCTGTGTCTATGTGTCAGCCCTGTGATGACCTGGTGACTTGTCCAGGGTGTACCCCGCCTTTCGCCGAAATTAATTTTAAGAGACAAAAATCATATTAAAAAGGTTTAGTATCAACAGCAACAAGAACAGATGAAGCATAAAACTGAAATGGTAAATATTGAAAAAAATATCTTAACTCTACAGATATAACATCTTATCTCTAAGTTTAGTCTCATTTCATCTCATTATCTCTAGCCGCTTTATCCTTCTACAGGGTCGCAGGCAAGCTGGAGCCTATCCCAGCTGACTACGGGCGAAAGGCGGGGTACACCCTGGACAAGTCGCCAGGTCATCACAGGGCTGACACATAGACACAGACAACCATTCTCACTCACACCTACGGTCAATTTAGAGTCACCAGTTAACCTAACCTGCATGTCTTTGGACTGTGGGGGAAACCGGAGCACCCGGAGGAAACCCACGCGGACACGGGGAGAACATGCAAACTCCACACAGAAAGGCCCTCGCCAGCCCCGGGGCTCGAACCCAGGACCTTCTTGCTGTAAGGCGACAGCGCTAACCACTACACCACCGTGCCGCCCTCTAAGTTTAGTCATTATTTAATAATTAAATATTTAAAATAATATGGTTGAAAGTCTAAGAGACTGTCCATTCTTGTCTTACACTAGTGTGAAGCCACATAGTCAACATAGAAAAAAAAAATCCGACCGTCCTACCCTAAGTTTTTTTGAATAGTTGACAGGAAACACACAATTTTTTTTCTAGGCCTTAGGTTAATTGGTGGCTCTAAATTGACCATAGGTGTGAATGGTTGTTTGTGTCTATGTGTCAGCCCTGCGATAACCTGGCGACTTGTCCAGGGTGTACCCCGCCTCTCACCCATAGTCAGCTGGGATAGGCTCCAGCTTGCCTGTTACCCTGTAGAACAGGATAAGCGGCTATAGATAATGGATGGATGGACCAGCTGGCTGTAAACTGGGCGGCACAGTGTAGTATTGACCCATCCCACGTGACGTCACGACAAATGCAGCTGCCATTTTGGACATGAACTACCAGTAGTCTACCACAGCCAACAACGAGGAACGACGGCGAAGCATCGAAAGGAATATAGCCATCAAAGAAAGTTTTTACTTTCAGCAAGACTTCCATCATGCCATTATATTGTTGTACACCTGGATGTAGTAACCATCAACACACAAGGCAAGATTTATCATTTTACCGGATCCCGACAGATGCTGACCGACGGAGAAGATGGATAGCGGCCATTAACAGGAAAGATTGGCAGCCCTCGGCATACCAACGCTTGTGTAGTGATCACTTTGTTGGAGGTAAGACGAATAAAATTAGCCAGAAAAGGCATTACATTGCTGTTAACATTTTGTGGCAGCGAGTGTGTAACCAAATAGGTTAAAATAACCCATTGTAACCTCTTTGTTCTTCTGTAGTAGCTATTAGCTAACGACATTAGCTAACGTTGTGTTCCTTTGCTGTTGGTAGACTGTAGGACAGATCAGAGGTAATGTCCTACAAATAAGTGTTCAAAACAAGAGGAACATGTATTTGTCTCTTAAATCCAGGCCGTTCCCTGTAATCTGTAACAACGGTTGGAGAAAGTAATGGCAAATAGTGAGTGCACAAACCATAGAAGGTAAACTGTACACAGCGCCAGGGCAGTGTGATGGTATGTCTACTTTTAGATTGTGTTAGCTTATCAGTGAACACACTCGTCACTCGACGAGTTTCACGTCTTTACGACGGATACTTAAATGTGTGTTAGGTATTATTGCTGCATCTCGCTCCTTTTTCTTTTGTCGTCTTCCTCGCATTCAAACCGATTCGAACCGAAGTCCACTTCATGTCCAAAATGGCGGTCGCGTTTACGAAGGTCATGTGAGTGGGAAGGGTCAATAGTGGCTATCACCGTCACCTCACAGCAAGAAGGCTCTGGGTTTGAGCCCATCCGCCAAGGACCTTTCTGTGTGGTGTTTGCATGTTCTCCCTGTGTCTGCGTGGGTTTCCTCCGGGTGCTCCGGTTTCCTCCAGTCCAAAGACATGCAGTTAGCTTAACTGGTGACTCTAAACTGCTCATAGGTATGAATGGTTGAGAGGAGAAAACCTCTATAATAATCCAGTGGAAGGCAACAGGAAACCACTACTGTAATTGTCCCAAGAAACTCTGATACAAGTCAGAGTGGCCACATCACTGTAGTGATGAGAGAGAGAGACTGTACACCGTCCTGTACACTTATTGCACGGCTACTTACTAAATAAATCAATATTTGACACAAAACAGAACATTAAAATTAATGTTAAAAAACTGAGTAATATTTTTGCCACAGGGTGTTGCGAATGAACTGATGTTGTTAATTCGATTATTAACACCGTAAAATTTAAGCTATACTGGACTGCTTTCTGAGCAGCATGGTGGTGTAGTGGTTAGCGCTGTCGCCTCACAGCAAGAAGGTTCTGGGTTCGAGCCCAGCGGCTGACGGGGACCTTTCTGTGTGGAGTTTGCATGTTCTCCCCGTGTCCGCGTGGGTTTCCTCCGGGTGCTCCGGTTTCCCCCACAGTCCAAAGACATGCAGGTTAGGTTAACTGGCGACTCTAAATTGACCGTAGGTGTGAGTGTGAATGGTTGTTTGTCTCTGTGTGTCAGCCCTGAGATAACCCGGCGACTTGTCCAGGGTGTACCCCGCCTTTCACCCATAGTCAGCTGGGAGAGGCTCCAGCTTGCCCGCGACCCTGCACAGGATAAGCAGTTATGGATGATGGATGGATGGATGGACTTCTTTCTCTGGCTTGATATGATTAGATATTAACAAAAATGAAGACTAAAACCAGCAGTGAAAAAATAATTCATTCATTGAAATAAAAAAAAAAATAAAAAAGACAGCTTGCCAACCCCCAATCCCTCCAAAAAAACAAAACGAAAACTAAATAAAAAGTACAATGAACAATACAAAAGAAATCAAAACAAAATAGAATTGCAGATAAAATCATTTGTTTTCGTCTTGCTTTCTCCTCAAGACAGTAACTGACTAGTTCAAGAAAGGTGGCAGTACTGCAGGCTGCCATAAAACTCCAAAGAAGATGCTTGCTGTGCAATACCTGAGAAACTAAAACTAACACTAAAACTAGTCAATTTTACAAAATAAAAACAAAACTAGTCTACTTATGCACTTGTAAAACGAACTAAAACTAAACTGAAATAAAAAACTGAAAGAATAAAGAAAATGAAACACTAACCTGCTTTTCAGACCTTACAGACTGTAGAATGCCCTCACTGACCAATCAGAATCGAATATTCAACCGATCCCTGGAACAATTTCCAATAACCGCACATTCCAAAATGATCTATTTTTCTTACATCACAATAGTTGGCCAGTGATTACAATTCTGAATCATGAATGAAATCACGCTTTTTAATAATTTACAGTTAAAAGTTGTGGAACATCTGTGAAATGAGTTAGTTCCTGTTACCGCTTATGTTAAAGCAGCTAGAGCGGTTTTAGGATGTAACAGTTGTTCCCTCACCAGCCTCTTTTTTTTCTCCTGAGGTTAATAACTAACACACACACACACACACACACACACACACACACACACACACACACACACACACAAAGTATTTCAATTTACTGAGACACCAGAAATCCTGAAAACTGCTAGTGTCTTTCTACTGCTGCTCCATTGAGAGCATTCTAACTTACTGTCTCTGTGTTTGGCACACCAGCTGCACGATGGCACAGAGGAAGGCGCTCCAGGGGGTCATAAAGGACGCCCAGAAAATAGTAGGCTGCCTTCACCCCCCATTGGAAGAACTACACAGTTCCTGCTGCCTCAGGAAAGCTCAACACATTCTGCAAGATTCATCACATCCGGGGTCATAAACTGTTTGAACTGCTGCCATCAGGCAGACGATACAGAACACTTAAAAGGTCATAGGCAAAGGTTTTAAATTTATACACATTTGAAACTTTATATGTTAAAAAAAACCTCTGTAATTTTCTTCTGGTCCCAAGAAGTATTGTTAATAAGTAATAATTAAAATACAACCCCGATTCCAAAAAAGTTGGGACAAAGTACAAATTGTAAATAAAAATGGAATGCAATAATTTACAAATCTCAAAAACTGATACTGTATTCACAATAGAACATAGACAACATATCAAATGTCGAAAGTGAGACATTTTGAAATTTCATGCCAAATATTGGCTCATTTGAAATTTCATGACAGCAACACATCTCAAAAAAGTTGGGACAGGGGCAATAAGAGGCTGGAAAAGTTAAAGGTACAAAAAAGGAACAGCTGGAAGACCAAATTGCAACTCATTAGGTCAATTGGCAATAGGTCATTAACATGACTGGGTATAAAAGGAGCATCTTGGAGTGGCAGCGGCTCTCAGAAGTAAAGATGGGAAGAGGATCACCAATCCCCCTAATTCTGCGCTGACAAATAGTGGAGCAATATCAGAAAGGAGTTCGACAGTGTAAAATTGCAAAGAGTTTGAACATACCATCATCTACAGTGCATAATATCATCAAAAGATTCAGAGAATCTGGAAGACCATACTGGGTGCCCGTGATCTTCAGGCCCTTAGACGGCACTGCATCACATACAGGCATGCTTCTGTATTGGAAATCACAAAATGGGCTCAGAAATATTTCCAGAGAACATTATCTGTGAACACAATTCACCGTGCCATCCGCCGTTGCCAGCTAAAACTCTATAGTTCAAAGAAGAAGCCGTATCTAAACATGATCCAGAAGCGCAGACGTCTTCTCTGGGCCAAGGCTCATTTAAAATGGACTGTGGCAAAGTGGAAAACTGTTCTGTGGTCAGATGGATCCAAATTTGAAGTTCTTTATGGAAATCAGGGACGCCGTGTCATTCGGACTAAAGAGGAGAAGGACGACCCAAGTTGTTATCAGCGCTCAGTTCAGAAGCCTACACCTCTGATGGTATGGGGTTGCATTAGTGCGTGTGGCATGGGCAGCTTACACATCTGGAAAGACACATCAATGCTGAAAGGTAGATCCAGGTTCTAGAGCAACATATGCTCCCATCCAGACGACGTCTCTTTCAGGGAAGACCTTGCATTTTCCAACATGACAATGCCAAACCACATACTGCATCAATTACAGCATCATGGGTGTGTAGAAGAAGGGTCCGGGTACTGAACTGGCCAGCCTGCAGTCCAGATCTTTCACCCATAGAAAACATTTGGCGCATCATAAAACGGAAGATACGACAAAAAAGACCTAAGACAGTTGAGCAACTAGAATCCTACATTAGACAAGAATGGGTTAACATTCCTATCCCTAAATGTGAGCAACTTGTCTCCTCAGTCCCCAGACGTTTACAGACTGTTGTAAAGAGAAAAGGGGATGTCTCACAGTGGTAAACATGGCCTTGTCCCAACTTTTTTGAGATGTGTTGTTGTCATGAAATTTAAAAATCACCTAATTTTTCTCTTTAAATGATACATTTTCTCAGTTTAAACATTTGATATGTCATCTATGTTCTATTCTGAATAAAATATGGAATTTTGAAACTTCCATATCATTGCATTTCGTTTTTATTTACAATTTGTACTTTGTCCCAACTTTTTTGGAATCGGGGTTGTAAGTTAGAATAAGTTAGCGCGGATCGCGGTGAATTTCTGCACGGTGATTTTCGTGACCACTCGGCGCATGACGTCATTCAAGACAAACAAATCGCTTGAGTTGAGTCCACTTCCGTTTACTTGCATTGCCATTCAGCTTGAGTGCAGACGTGCGTTCGGGAATTTCCAAAGACAAACCATGCCTTATTGTCGTGCAGTGAACTGTAACAACGGGACCGGGTCAGGAAGAAGTTTTTACCTTTTTCCGAGAGAGGAGAAGAGGCAGAGAGAGTGGATTGTGCACGTGAAGCAAGACGGTTGGCAGCCGGGTAAATACGCCACTCTGTGCTCTGATCACATTTTGAAGAATCCACATCTGTTGGAGAGTTTAGGTGTCAGTGTCAGACAGAGAAGGCTCAAACCTGACGCTGTTCCAACAAAATTCGAACACAAAATCAAGCAGTCAAAGAAGAAACGGAGCAGCAACACTCAAGCAAAAAGGAGAAGGTTGGAGGTAAACATTTTTACCTTTGCTTGCAATTGACAAGTCATGAATCCTGAGGAATCCTGTACAATCATTGTGGAAATGAGACAAAAGGGATATTTCCTCGCTTAGAGTAGGCTATAAAGAATATAATGCCGCAGATGGCAGGCTAATGTGGCCTACCGGCACACTGTCAAGTAATCGTTACCTATATCCACTAGGGAGGGCGGTTTAATAATTCTTTAAAAGGGCTCTTATTTAGTATTATGACGAAAGTAAGAATTTATCATAACTACCAGGATAAATCGTTTGGGCGCGAGTCTTGTTGAGGTCCAGGGTCACCGCGATCAGAGTCGGCCGAGTCGCTGTCCGATTCCGAGGCCGCACGGTCAAACCAGTGAGACACGTTCACCGATTGCTTCGCAACGGCCATAGGTTCATATATATATGGTTTCACCTCTCGATATTCAATTTGGAGAGTTCCTATTTCAAAATCGCCATCGCTTTCAGACATTTTACACAACCTCTCACGACCAAAGTCCGTACAAGTGTGTTCAGTTCGCAGGTAAACAGAACTGCTCCCAGTCTGTTTGCCTTGAATGACGTCACGACAACAGTCCCCTGGCGGTAAAAGTGCGCATAAGTGAGATGTAAACAAACCTTCGGAACTTGTGCAAACCAGTATATTTTAACCGTTTTATTCAATTTTATGGTGCAAATTAGACACCAGGAAGATTGAATTCGCTTTTTGGGTCGTTCTTCTAGACAATAAAGTTGATATTCTACGTCCCACCTCCGACCCTTGCCTATGACCTTTAAAACAAGGACAAACAGACTGAGAAACAGCTTCTTCTCGGTAGCTGTCAGCACAGTTAATGCTGCAAGCGTCTAGATGTGTGGCTGTTTTTTATTCTCTCTTTTTAAAGTATTTTATATTTTTGTATACACTTTATAACTTTTCCCCTTTTATTTTTTTCGCAGTGCAGTTTCCATCAAATCCTGCGTTCTGATTGGCTGGCAGGCGGGTTCGTATTTTACAATACGGACCCCAGTTACGGACCTCTGGCGACTCGCTCGTTCACAACAACAACAAACAGTCGAATTTTTTGTCAACATTTATCTTTTTTTAAAATAAGATTTATTTCTAAGATTATCAAAATCTTATAAATTTTTGCCAGCATTTCTCAGGAGAATAGCATTAATTTTACATTATGGATAGTGATAACGACAGTGTTCACAGCGAAAGCGAGTTTTACTACCCTGAGGAAGAAGAAATAAAAGAAAACATTTCTGGAGAAAGCTAAAAACCTCTAACTTGCTAACGCCGAGCAAAAACATGGCTGAATCCTGAATGACTCAATTTTGTATAAATAGGGGACTACAACCCCGATTCCAAAAAAGTTGGGACAAAGTACAAATTGTAAATAAAAACAGAATGCAATGATGTGGAAGTTTCAAAATTCCATATTTTATTCAGAATAGAACATAGATGACATATCAAATGTTTAAACTGAGAAAATGTATCATTTAAAGAGAAAAATTAGGTGATTTTAAATATCATGACAACAACACATCTCAAAAAAGTTGGGACAAGGCCATGTTTCCCACTGTGAGACATCCCCTTTTCTCTTTACAACAGTCTGTAAACGTCTGGGGACTGAGGAGACAAGTTGCTCAAGTTTAGGGATAGGAATGTTAACCCATTCTTGTCTAATGTAGGATTCTAGTTGCTCAACTGTCTTAGGTCTTTTTTGTCGTATCTTCCGTTTTATGATGCGCCAAATGTTTTCTATGGGTGAAAGATCTGGACTGCAGGCTGGCCAGTTCAGTACCCGGACCCTTCTTCTACGCAGCCATGATGCTGTAATTGATGCAGTATGTGGTTTGGCATTGTCATGTTGGAAAATGCAAGGTCTTCCCTGAAAGAGACGTCGTCTGGATGGGAGCATATGTTGCTCTAGAACCTGGATATACCTTTCAGCATTGATGGTGTGTTTCCAGATGTGTAAGCTGCCCATGCCACATGCACTAATGCAACCCCATACCATCAGAGATGCAGGCTTCTGAACTGAGCGCTAATAACAACTTGGGTCGTCCTTCTCTTTAGTCTGAATGACACGGCGTCCCTGATTTCCATAAAGAACTTCAAATTTTGATTCATCTGACCACAGAACAGTTTCCCACTTTGCCACAGTCTATTTTAAATGAGCCTTGGCCCAGAGAAGACGTCTGCGCTTCTGGATCATGTTTAGATACGGCTTCTTCTTTGAACTATAGAGTTTTAGCTGGCAACGGCGGATGGCACGGTGAATTGTGTTCACAGATAATGTTCTCTGGAAATATTCCTGAGCCCATTTTGTGATTTCCAATACAGAAGCATGCCCATATGTGATGCAGTGCCGTCTAAGGGCCCGAAGATCATGGGCACCCAGTATGGTTTTCCGGCCTTGACCCTTACGCACAGAGATTCTTCCAGATTCTCTGAATCTTTTGATGATATTATGCACTGTAGATGATATGTTCAAACTCTTTGCAATTTTACACTGTCGAACTCCTTTCTGATATTGCTCCACTATTTGTCGGTGCAGAATTAGGGGGATTGGTGATCCTCTTCCCATCTTTACTTTTGAGAGCCGCTGCCACTCCAAGATGCTCTTTTTATACCCAGTCATGTTAATGACCTATTGCCAATTGACCTAATGAGTTGCAATTTGGTCCTCCAGCTGTTCCTTTTTTGTACCTTTAACTTTTCCAGCCTCTTATTGCCCCGTCCCAACTTTTTTGAGATGTGTTGCTGTCATGAAATTTCAAATGAGCCAATATTTGGCATGAAATTTCAAAATGTCTCACTTTCGACATTTGATATGTTGTCTATGTTCTATTGTGAATACAATATCAGTTTTTGAGTTTTGTAAATTATTGCATTCCGTTTTTATTTACAATTTGTACGTTGTCCCAACTTTTTTGGAATCGGGGTTGTACATAGGCGGCAAAATTTAGTTTTTTTCCTGCCATGGAAGTGCACTTGTATACTGAGGAGGAACCAATTTGCATTACAGCTGTGAATGAGGATTCAAAATGGCGGCTCGCCTCAGTTTTCCCTTTCGGGCGCTCTTGTTTTCTGTTAGAATTTGGTAAAGAAAAAAATAAATATATTATTTACCAGCTTAAGGTCGGTCCGTATGGTGAAATACCGTGACCTCAATCAGTACTTTCAAGAATAAACGACTCTCTAGTGGCATATGAGTGCTGTGAGTTAGACAAGGTGCTATCGCAGTTTTATGCAGAAGTGAGGAAAGAAAATGGGGAAAGCTACGAACCAGACTCTCTTAAAGTAATGCAGGCAGCATTGGCTTGGCATCTGAGACCAGACAAATACCCGGGATCAATCCTGAAAGATGTTACTTTTCAAGAATCATGGAAAGTCCTCGAGGGAAAAGCGAGAGATTTGCGAAAACAAGGAATGCTTTAGAAACTGATTCAAACATGCAAAATAGTCTCGCACCCTGATTGGTTCAGAAAACGTGAATGATGAATGTTGTGAACTTGAATGGCTTCCGAAGTATGAATTTGACCTGATTGTCATCCCATTGATCGAAAACACCTGACTCTAATTTCATCTTCAAATTAACTGTAAATCCTAGAGGTTCACATACTTTTGCCACTCACAGATATGTAATATTGGATCATTTTCCTCAATAAATAAATGACCAGGTATAATATTTTTGTCTAATTTGTTTAACTGGGTTCTCTTTATCTACTTTTAGCACTTGTGTGAAAATCTGATGATGTTTTAGGTCATATTTATTAGAATTGAGCCAGATACTCGGCTGAAACGAGTATCCGGTACGGATAAAGCACTTTTGCCGAGTACGAGTATTATACAAGTAATACGAGTCAATATCTGTGCTCAGACTGAATGAAAATCCTCACACAGCATCACAGCGCCCCTCCCCTACACACACCGCTCTGCTCACTCACACAGAGAACAGCTCTCTGTCTCTACCTCAGTCACTCAGGTTCGCAGGGCTTTTCCGTTAATGTTTCGGGTTTCTTCAGCTTCAAGTTTGTTTTTATTTCAGTTTGTACTTACTTATAACCAGTAGAGTTCCGGTAAACGTGGGTTCGTTCAGATGTGGTGCTTGGTAGAAAGCGACTCGTGTTGCGTCTCTGCCTGTCAGAGATTTTTTTTTTCTTTTTTTAGCCGCCGGTTAAAAACAGTTTTTTTGACTTCACGCATTGAGTGTCTGACACTTTCTTGCTGTAATTCATGTAAAAATAAAGGTAGTAGTGGTATAAGTATTACAAATTAAGCTACACACACACACACACACACACACACACACACACACACACACACACACACTCTCTCTCTGCCGGTCGTTGGAGGTTTTTTTTTTTTTAACCGCCAGTTGGCTCTAACCAGTTTTATTTTACTTCACGCACTGAGTGTCTGACACTTTCTAGGTAGTAGTGGTATAAATAATATTACAAATTAAGCTACACAAACACACACACCTGGTGTGGAAATAAAAAAAATAAAAAAGAACAACAAAAAAAATCACACTGATCATAAAAAAATTAAAAGTTAAAAAAGAAAGTTATGTTGAGTATGAAAACTCTTGTTTATTACATTTCATTTCATAATTGCAACCGCATGTGTTGTATTCATTGTTGCAAAACTTGTTCTGCAAATAGTTCGTTTGCTATTGTGATCAAAACCATTGATCTGAAGCTCAATACTGATGCTGTCCTGTAAATAGTTATCTAATCAGCAATAAATATAACAATTTTTGATCAACCCAGATCAATTGCATGCTTAAAATAACATACTGGTTAAAGCCCCGCCCGTTTCAAGACAACCAGACCCACTTCTGGGTTAAATCCCGCCCACTTCCGGGTTAAATCCCGCCCACTCCGAGTACGGATACGGATACAGATAATTCATATGGTTAACAGATACAGATACAGATAATGCTGTACTCGCTCATCCCTAATATTTATGCAGAAATATAGAAAATTCTAAAGGGTTCACAAACTTTCAAGCACCACTGTAGATATTATAAACAAGTAATCGTATGGTTCCTCGTAAAATTAAGGATCAATTTCACTCACTCGTGAAATTAATCCTTAATTTTACTTGGCCCCATACGATTACCTGTACTAATAAAGATTTCTATTTCTATAGCTTTCCTGTGGCAGAAAACTTACTGACTTTATTCATAAACATCTACTTACAGAAAACTTCAGCACAATTTTCTTTGTTAAATAACTCTATAGAGTTTAATCAGCTTATTAAAAGCCTTATGTGTAGTCTACAGCATGTGAACAAGCTGTTACTATAGAAACCTGTGTTTTGAACTGGAGCCGGTGTTCTGATTCACTTGTCCGACCTCTCAATGTGGCCTTGCACGAGCTTCTGCGCATGCGCACTTTACTCCCCCCTCCACACACATTAATTCACGATTCACATACTTGAATGCTAGAGATATTTTCTGCTCCTGAGAGAACCCTTCAGAAATATTTCAGCTATAGTGCTATAAAGGGAGCATTTTCTGATATGGTTACAGTAAAGTGGAGAATCAGACCCTGTTCCTGCGCCGTTACAGAATATAATGAATCTTTAATAACACAACAGTCATGGGTCATCAGTGTGAACAGCAGAGGACTCAGCACACATCCCTGGGGATGTGTGCTGAGTCCTCTGCTGTTCACACTGATGACCCATGACTGTTGTGCCAGACACAACTCGAACCACATCATCAAGTTTGCAGATGACACAACAGTGGTGGGCGTCATCAGCAACGACGACGACTCAGCCTACAGAGAGGAGGTACACCAACTCATAAACTGGTGTGACATGAACAATCTACACCTCAATGTCAATAAAACAAAGGAAATAACTGTGGACTTCAGGAAAAATCACATGTCACACACACCCCTCACCATCAATGGCAGTGCTGTGGAATCAGTGAAAAGCACCAAGTTCCTGGGGGTGCACATCACAGATGACCTGACATGGACAACTAACACCACCTCCCTTGTCAAGAAAGCACAGCAACACCTCCACTTCCTACGCAGGATGAGGAGAGCCGACCTCCCCCCTTCTGCACTCACCACCTTCTACAGGGGTGCCATTGAGAGCATCCTCACCAGCAGTCTCTCAGTCTGGTACGGCAGCTGCCCCTGGTGCTGACCAGAAGGCCCTACAGAGGGTGGTGAAGACAGCAAAGAAGATCACCAGATCAGCCCAACCATCCATCCAGGACCTATACTCATCCCGCTGTCGCAAGTATTAAGTATATGTAAATATATACGTAAGTATACAGTGCCTTGAAAAAGTATTCATACCCCTTGAACTTTTTCACATTTTTCCACCTTACAACCACGAACTTAAAAGTTTTTTATTGATATTTTTTGTGATAGACCAACACAGAGTAGCACATAATTGTGAAGTGAAACGGAAATGATAAATGGTCTTCAAAATTTTAAACAAATAAAAATCTGAAAAATGTGCTGTGCATTAGTATTCAGCCCCCTGTACTCTGATACCTCTAAATACAATCTAGTGCAATCAATTGCCTTCAGAAGTCATCTAATTAGTTAATAGAGTCCTACTGTGTGTAATTTACCCTCAGCATAAATACACTTGTTCTGTGAAGGCCTCAGTGGTTTGTTAGAGAACACTGAAGAACAAACAGCATCACGAAGACCAAAGAACTCACCAGACAGGTCAGGGATAAAGTTCTGGAGAAGTTTAAAGCAGGGTTAGGTTATAAAAAAATATCCCAAGCTCTGAACATCTCAAGAAGCACTGTTCAATCCATCATTCAAAAATGGAAAAAGTATGGCACAACTGCAAACCTACCAAGACATGGGCGTCCACCTAAACTGACAGAGTGAGCAAGGAGAGCACTGGTCAGAGAAGCAGCCAAGAGGCCCATGATCACTCTGGAGGAGCTGCAGAAATCCACAGCTCAGGTGGGAGAATCTGTGCACAGGACAACTATAAGTCGTACACTCCACAAATCTGGCCTTTTTGGAAGAGTGGCAAGAAGAAAGCCATTGTTGAAAGACGGGCACAAGAAGTCCCGTTTGCAGTTTGCCAGAAGCCATGTAGGGGACACAGCAAACATGTGGAAGAAGGTGCTTTGGTCAGATGAGACCAAATTTGAACTTTTTGGTATAAATGCAAAGCGCTGTCTGGTGGAAGACTAACACTGCTCATCACCCTGCACACACCATCCCCACTGTGAAACATGGTGGTGGCAGCATCATGCTATGGGGATGCTTTTCTTCAGCAGGGACAGGGAAGCTGGTCAGAGTTGATGGGAAGATGGATGGAGCTAAATACAGGGCAATCCTGGAAGAAAACCTGTTGGAGGCTGCAAAAGACTTGAGACTGGGAAGGAGATTCACCTTCCAGCAAGACAATTACCCTAAACATACAGCCAGAGCTACAATGGAATGGTTTAGATCAAAGAATATTCATGTGTTAGAATGACCCAGTCATGGTCCAGACCTAAATCCCATTGAGCATCTGTGGCAAGACTTGAAAATTGCTGTTCACAGACGCTCTCCATCCAATCGGGCTGAGCTTGAGCTATTTTGCAAAGAAGAATGGGCAAAAATTTCAGTGTCTAGATGTGCAATGCTGGTAGAGACATACCACAAAAGACTTGCAGCTGTAATTGCAGCAAAAGGTGGCTCTACAAAGTATTGACGCAGGGGGGCTGAATACTAATGCACACCACATTTTTCAGATTTTTATTTGTTTAAAATTTTGAAGACCATTTATCATTTTCGTTTCACTTCACAATTATGTGCTACTCTGTGTTGGTCTATCACATAAAATCTCAATAAAAAAACTTTTAAGTTTGTGGTTGTAAGGTGGAAAAATGTGAAAAAGTTCAAGGGGTATGAATACTTTTTCAAGGCACTGTATGTATTACTTAATTTATTTTAATTTATCTAGAAGTTTTTCTCTATTTCTTTTCTCTGTTTATCTGTAATGATGCTGCTGGAATCTTAATTTCCCTGAGGGAACCCTCCCAAAGGGATCAATAAAGTTTTATCTAATCTAATCTAATCTAATCTAATCTAATCTAATCTAATCTAATCTAATCTAATCTAATCTAATCTAATCTAATCCAAAAGAGCCATCAACATCATCAAAGACCCCACCCACCCTGCACACAAACTGTTTACCCGCCTATGATCTGGCAAGCGCTACAGCAGCATGCGTTGCAGGACTACCAGACTCAGGTGGTGTTTACATTAGATCGTATCAGCGGATCATCAGATTAACATTTTTAAAACGATTCGTGTGCACACAGTAACGCCAATACACGATTCGCGTGCACACAGCAACGCCAATACACGATTCGCGTGCACACACCAACGCCAATACACGATTCACATGCACACAGCAACGCCAATACACGGATACGCTCGGCTCCGCAGGCATCCTGCGCTCCAAATCACTCCGCCCTGAACAGCAAGTGCCCTCTGGAGGGTGCGCACTCCGGCCCTGCGCAGCTCACAGAGCGCGCGAGTAAAGCGCACGAGCAGTGATTCGGGACAAATAGCAGGAAGTGAAAGTCCGCGCCATTTTTCAGCAGTCGTGTCACATGACCAACGTGGCATGACCAACGCCAGCGAATCAGGAAGGTGGATGTCACAGTGACGTTGTCCAATGACGACATCAGCTAGAGCTCAGCACAGCGTATCCTCGTATCTCAATGTTTACACAGCACCGGATCAGATACGTAATGGATTGAATACGTGGGCCCTGGCGGATTCAAGTTGTTCCGCCTGTGGAGTCGTTTCCTGGCGTTTTAATGTGAACGGACAGTGCATCCGCGACGAAAACGAGACGGATACGGTCTAATGTAAACACCACCTCAGCAACAGCTTTTTCCCACAGGCCATCAGACTGCTCAACTCACTCATGAAAACTCCAAGAACATAACCCCCCCACACACAAAAGACCAGCAAACTGGCAAACAGTATACTCAATGTCTATACAATGCTCTTTATATGCACATATGCCAATATTCTTTTTTGCACAAGAACATACAAGTTTTCAATACTTATTTATCTCCATGCTGCTATTCTGTTTACAAGTTTGCAATACTTATTTACGTATCTCCATGCTGCTATTCTGCACTTTACCATACTGCACCTTGTATTACATTTCTGGACTACATACTGCACCAGACTACATTTCTGGACTACATATCTGGAACTACAATTCTGGACTACATTACCTCAAACTTGACTACATTTCTGGAACTACTGTTCTGGACTACATTACCTCAAACTTGTCTACATTTCTGGACTACATTTTTGGAACTACAATTCTGGACTACAATACTTCAAACTTGACTACATTTCTGGACTACATTACCTCAAACTTGACTACATTTCTGGACTACATTTCTGAAACTACAATTCTGGACTACATTACCTCAAACTTGACTACATTTCTGGACTACATTTCTGGAACTACAATTCTGGACTACATTACCTCAAACTTGACTACATTTCTGGACTACATTTCTGAAACTACAATTCTGGACTACATTACCTCAAACTTGTCCACATTTCTGGACTACATTTTTGGAACTACAATTCTGGAATACATTACTTCAAACTTGACAACATTTCTGGACTACATTTTTGGAACTACAATTCTGGACTACATTACCTCAAACTTGACAACATTTCTGGATCACGGTGAATATTCTGGGAACTGTATGCCCACTGTCTGTTTATATGTTGTGTTAATTTGTTTATCTGTTGATGTCTGTGTGCACTTTTATGTTTAGTTGTGTGTCAATTTTTTAATACTGCACATTTGGAGTTTGGGGAAACGCAATTTCAATCCACTGTGTACAACCCCGATTCCAAAAAAAGTTGGGACAAAGTACAAATTGTAAATAAAAACGGAATGCAATGATGTGGAAGTTTCAAAATTCCATATTTTATTCAGAATAGAACATAGATGACATATCAAATGTTTAAACTGAGAAAATGTATCATTTAAAGAGAAAAATTAGGTGATTTTAAATTTCATGACAACAACACATCTCAAAAAAGTTGGGACAAGGCTATATTTACCACTGTGAGACATCCCCTTTTCTCTTTACAACAGTCTGTAAACGTCTGGGGACTGAGGAGACAAGTTGCTCAAGTTTAGGGATAGGAATGTTAACCCATTCTTGTCTAATGTAGGATTCTAGTTGCTCAACTGTCTTAGGTCTTTTTTGTCGTATCTTCCGTTTTATGATGTGCCAAATGTTTTCTATGGGTGAAAGATCTGGACTGCAGGCTGGCCAGTTCAGTACCCGGACCCTTCTTCTACGCAGCCATGATGCTGTAATTGATGCAGTATGTGGTTTGGCATTGTCATGTTGGAAAATGCAAGGTCTTCCCTGAAAGAGACGTCGTCTGGATGGGAGCATATGTTGCTCTAGAACCTGGATATACCTTTCAGCATTGATGGTGTCTTTCCAGATGTGTAAGCTGCCCATGCCACACGCACTAATGCAACCCCATACCATCAGAGATGCAGGATTCTGAACTGAGCGCTGATAACAACTTGGGTCGTCCTTCTCCTCTTTAGTCCGAATGACACGGCGTCCCTGATTTCCATAAAGAACTTCAAATTTTGATTCGTCTGACCACAGAACAATTTTCCACTTTGCCACAGTCCATTTTAAATGAGCCTTGGCCCAGAGAAGACGTCTGCGCTTCTGGATCATGTTGAGATACGGCTTCTTCTTTGAACTATAGAGTTTTAGCTGGCAACGGCGGATGGCACGGTGAATTGCGTTCACAGATAATGTTCTCTGGAAATATTCCTGAGCCCATTTTGTGATTTCCAATACAGAAGCATGCCTGTATGTGATGCAGTGCCGTCTAAGGGCCCGAAGATCACGGGCACCCAGTATGGTTTTCCGGCCTTGACCCTTGCACACAGAGATTCTTCCAGATTCTCTGAATCTTTTGATGATATTATGCACTGTAGATGATGATATGTTCAAACTCTTTGCAATTTTACACTGTTGAACTCCTTTCTGATGTTGCTCCACTATTTGTCAGTGCAGAATTAGGGGGATTGGTGATCCTCTTCCCATCTTTACTTCTGAGAGCCGCTGCCACTCCAAGATGCAAGGGAGTAACTTTGATTTTGACATTGGTGGGGACACAAAAGTGATCCAAGGCAGAGCTTTAATATTCGTCTGTAGGTGGCAGTAAAGGACCATGGATTTGTTGTATCTAGCCTAGCCTAGTAGTAGTAGAAAGAGGTCTCTGTAAAACGGTGAACGCAGCAGACTCAGCGGCTGTCACGCTGTTGATTCTGAAATGCAAGTCGCACATCTGCATGGCCATGCAGTAGCCTACATCTGACTACTTACATTCTGTAAAACCATTAGGTCTATAAATTTAACATTCATTCATCGAGGATATTATCTAACACCAAGTTACATTGCTCCAGCATTCCTTTTCTCTGCAGCTATGCAGTAGCCTAGCTCTGATGCGTCCTGTCACGTTGCTAAACCTGCCTAAGGAGCCGCAGCAATACTTTTATGAAGGGTTTCCATACATCAAAAGGATTTTGTTGAGTTTTTAAAGCTCAACAGAAACCCTGTACTTACATTCTTGACTTTGAAGAAGAATGAACGAATGTCTCGTTTCTTGGGAGGGGGGCCGTCATCCATGATACTCAAGTCAGCATGCGAGTCGTAGGGCAAGCATGCATGGACATCGAAGTCCAGCTCAGTTTGTAGGCTGATGGAGAGTGGGGGGGTGCGTGGGGTAGGTCAGGTGTGTACGTGTGAGATACGGGGGGTTGATGGGCGGGTAGTCACGGCTGCTGTGGGAAGTGTGCTGCTTTTACAGCAGATGGAGTGACAGCTGGGATAGCCAACCATGTAAGTTAGCGAGAAACAGATAGCTAATTAGAGAATGATATCTACGTTAGAGGGGGGATTATTAGCAGTGTCATACATTTAACCCTTTGTGTGCCATATAATCATTGCTCAGGTTAGGACATCGGTTTTATTGATCATGATTACACAGTAGCGGCTGAATATTGGTAGGGACACGTCCCTAGCGTCCCTACCCAAAATTACGCCCTAGCCAAGATGCTCTTTTTATACCCAGTCATGTTAATGACCTATTGCCAACTGACCTAATGAGTTGCAGTTTGGTCCTCCAGCTGTCCCTTTTTTGTACCTTTAACTTTTCCAGCCTCTTATTGCCCCTGTCCCAACTTTTTTGAGATGTGTTGCTGTCATGAAATTTCAAATGAGCCAATATTTGGCATGAAATTTCAAAATGTCTCATCTCATCTCATCATCTCTAGCCACTTTATCCTTCTACAGGGTCGCAAGCTGGAGCCTACCCCAGCTGACTACGGGTGAAAGGCGGGGTACACCCTGGACAAGTCGCCAGGTCATCACAGGGCTGACACATAGACACAGACAACCATTCACACTCACATTCACACCTACGGTCAATTTAGAGTCACCAGTTAACCTAACCTGCATGTCTTTGGACTGTGGGGGGAAACCGGAGCACCCAGAGGAAACCCACGCAGACACGGGGAGAACATGCAAACTCCACACAGAGAGGCCCTCGCCGGCCACGGGGCTCGAACCCAGGACCTTCTTGCTGTGAGGCGACAGCGCTAACCACTACACCACCGTGCCGCCCTCAAAATGTCTCACTTTCGACATTTGATAGTTGTCTATGTTCTATTGTGAATACAATATCAGTTTTTGAGATTTGTAAATTACTGCATTCCGTTTTTATTTACAATTTGTACTTTGTCCCAACTTTTTTGGAATCGGGGTTGTATATTCTGTTACATGGTCTGATTGTCCCTAAGGCAGCTGGGCCATAGAAGGTTCACGCTGCACGCTGCATGCGTGTAAAGAAAAGTGGACAAACGTAGCATGACTTGCTCTGGGCCATAGAACGGCGTTCACGTTGCACGCTGCACACTTCACGCGTGAAGCGTGAAATGAACATGCACACTTTTTTCTAAGCGTGAAGATGGAAATTCCAGTCAATGCATGCGGTCACCGCCGCGCCAGCCAATCAGAACGGGTCTAGGGAGATAACTCTATGCTTTCAGGGGAAAACTTCAGAAAAAATATAATTGAATGGTATAATTGAAAAATAGTTCTTCATCGGGATTGTCAAGCAGATTATAGAATGTTCGGTGAAATTCACCACGGGTTTCTCTCAGAAGGAAGTGTTCTCGGCTCCAAATTCTGTTCCTTTTTCTCTTCCTCTGTCTCAGTAAAAGCAGAATGAGGCAATCGTCGTCATCCGAAGAGTCCATATTGTTGGTTACTCGGTCAAAGTAGAACAGACGCAACACGTGAACATCCAAGCATGAAGTTTAATGGCCCAGGGTCCGGTTCTTCACGTGAACGTGTAGCGTGCAGCATGCAGCGTGAACCTTCTATGGCCCAGCTGCCTAAAGTGAAACACTGAGCTCGAACTCACCAGTAGAAAGTGACCCGGCATTTTGTGCACTGGAGGTAAGCTGGTTTCTGACAAAGCTCGCACACTTTCCTCCTTCCCTTCGGGTTTGCCATGGGGAAAATGGGTATAGACATCATTTTGTGTTGTTGTTGTTGTTTAAATCAAGACTACACTGATCTAACCGGTTCTCAGATAATAAAAGACGTTTATCTTCGGACAAAATGTAGTAAATGTTTAGATTGGTGAACTGACCAAATTTCTGCAAATTCTGTCTGTAGCTCAAAGCGATATTGCCATCTATACGCAAGCTATCTTTCCGGAAGCCAAGTAAGAAAATGGCGTCCCTACTTCTCCATAGTAACCAGTATGACGTCATAGCTACGTGGATTTCCGACATGTTAAAGCATTCTGTTCAGTGTTATTAATATACACAGCGCCTTCCACAATTATTAGCACCCCTCGTTAAGATATGTTCTTAGGCTTCTAATAAATTCATTTTTTTTAAAATAATATAGGACAACAGTGCAAAACAAAGAGAAAAATCTCATCTCATTATCTGTAGCCGCTTTATCCTTCTACAGGGTCGCAGGCAAGCTGGAGCCTATCCCAGCTGACTACGGGCGAAAGGCGGGGTACACCCTGGACAAGTCACCAGGTCATCACAGGGCTGACACATACAGTGGTGCTTGAAAGTTTGTGAACCCTTTAGAATTTTCTATATTTCTGCATAAATATGACCTAAAACATCATCAGATTTTCACACAAGTCCTAAAGGTAGATAAAGAGAACCCAGTTAAACAAATGAGACAAAAATATTATACTTGGTCATTTATTTACTGAGGAAAATGATCCAATATTACATATCTGTGAGTGGCAAAAGTATGTGAACCTCTAGGATTAGCAGTTAATTTGAAGGTGAAATTAGAGTCAGGTGTTTTCAATCAATGGGATGACAATCAGGTGTGAGTGGGCACCCTGTTTTATTTAAAGAACAGGGATCTATCAAAGTCTGATCTTCACAACACATGTTTGTGGAAGCGTATCATGGCACGAACAAAGGAGATTTCTGAGGACCTCAGAAAAAGCGTTGTTGATGCTCATCAGGCTGGAAAAGGATACAAAACCATCTCTAAAGAGTTTGGACTCCACCAATCCACAGTCAGACAGATTGTGTACAAATGGAGGAAATTCAAGACCATTGTTACCCTCCCCAGGAGTGGTCGACCAACAAAGATCACTCCAAGAGCAAGGCGTGTAATAGTCAGTGAGGTCACAAAGGACGCCAGGGTAACTTCTAAGCAACTGAAGGCCTCTCTCACATTGACTAATGTTAATGTTCATGAGTCCACCATCAGGAGAACACTGAACAACAATGGTATGCATGGCAGGGTTGCAAGGAGAAAGCCACTGCTCTCCAAAAAGAACATTGCTGCTCATATGCAGTTTGCTAAAGATCACGTGGACAAGCCAGAAGGCTATTGGAAAAATGTTTCGTGGACGGATGAGACCAAAATAGAACTTTTTGGTTTAAATGAGAAGCATTATGTTTGGAGAAAGGAAAATGCTGCATTCCAGCATAAGAACCTTATCCCATCTGTGAAACATGCTGGTGGTAGTATCATGGTTTGGGCCTGTTTTGCTGCATCTGGTCCAGGATGGCTTGCCATCATTGATGGAACAATGAATTCTGAATTATATCAGCAAATTCTAAAGGAAAATGTCAGGACATCTGTCCATGAACTGAATCTCAAGAGAAGGTGGGTCATGCAGCAAGACAACGACCCTAAGCACACAAGTCGTTCTACCAAAGAATGGTTAAAGAAGAATAAAGTTAATGTTTTGGAATGGCCAAGTCAAAGTCCTGACCTTAATCCAATCGGAATGTTGTGGAAGGACCTGAAGCGAGCAGTTCATGTGAGGAAACCCACCAACATCCCAGAGTTGAAGCTGTTCTGTACAGAGGAATGGGCTAAAATTCCTCCAAGCCGGTGTGCAGGACTGATCAACAGTTACCGCAAACGTTTAGTTGCAGTTATTGCTGCACAAGGGGGTCACACCAGATACTGAAAGCAAAGGTTCACATACTTTTGCCACTCACAGATATGTAATATTGGATCATTTTCCTCAATAAATAAATGACCAAGTATAATATTTTTGTCTCATTTGTTTAACTGGGTTCTCTTTATCTACTTTTAGGACTTGTGTGAAAATCTGATGATGTTTTAGGTCATATTTATGCAGAAATATAGAAAATTCTAAAGGGTTCACAAACTTTCAAGCACCACTGTGTGTATATATATATTTTTTTTTTTTTTTTTGTGGGGGGAACCTATATTAATTAATCTATTTCTGCATCTTTTAAATACTTGATCATTTTTTTGTGGTTTTCTTTTCAAGTAGAGTTTTTATTTTGTCCTCAGTTGGTTCAGCAACACACTCGGCCATTTTGCTTTTCTCGACTCACAGTATATGAGCTGATAGCCTAGTACTCGAGTAGCCAATCAGAGCATGTGATTGCTCATATCCAGTGAATGTGGATAGAATGAATGAATGAAATTATGTTTCATGTGATTATGCAGAATAATTATTGTAATTTCAGTAGCTTACCTTACATCCAACCATGGCTGTTTTGGTGGGTTATATGAAGTGTGGATCGCTTTTCAATGTAATGAAGTTTAGAATTAAAAAAAAAAAACCTCCAACTTTTTGGTGAAAGTCTCCCCCCGAAATAATTTAATTTCCCAGCTTCAGTAGCAGTTTGTGAAAAATGCAATAATAATTCTTGAAAAATAAAAAATACATTTTTTTTTTACTAGTAATCAGTCTCTGAATTCAGTTCAAGACACAAAGGTTCAGTGGAAGAAATGCAGTGATGAATAATTTTGAACAAATATATATATATAATGAACTTTTTTGTTGGTAGGCAAAAAAGAAATAGTGGAAAAGTGAAATGTCTTCATCTAAAACTTATTTCAGTGAAAAAAACTTTGCTTCACACAGAACATTTTTCACAAGAAATGATGTTTTTATGATTGGAGATGTGACATCAAACAACCAGAAGCGGGACCGAAATAGAACGCTATTGAGGACAGGTTATGCGACAATAAATTATCGGTAGGCCTAGCTCATTACACTAACTTATTTCACATTTCTAATATCTTTTTTTTTTTTGCCTTACTTTTATCAATCTAGATAGCATTTGCCAGCTAATTTAATCCACCCACAGACATTGCAAAAACAAAATGTGTATAGTATCTTGACAGTTGAGGGAAAATTGATTCCGCCAATAGTTAACCAGTGTGCATTCATACTTTAGTTGACAGTGCAGTCGCTTGCTGTATTTGTTTCTTCTCCATCTTTAAATCAGGGAAAGCAGAAGGGCTATGAGGTGATGCTTGTCTTCCAGTGATGTATTACATCTATGAAAATACTATGTCTGTAAAGGTAAAAAACCCTCTAAACCAGCAAAGTGTCCTTAACAACAACCTATGTACTGTACGTACTTCAGGTAAATAATTTTCATAAACATTTAGAAAAAACTATCCACAACACTTATAAAACAGCACTCTGTCCCAGCCCACTACAACTACTACACCTGACCTTGAAATATAATAATTAAAACACTTTCAAATATCTCTTATTTAGAAATTTAGCACTTCTTGTGCCTGACTTTTGCACTTACTGTACATCGCACTGGATAAGACTAAATGCCTGTAATGTAATGCCATTAACAGAGGGTGTCACTGTGAACATGCCACTCGGTTTCCCAAATTACAGATTGAAAGAAAAGAAAGTGGATAGATAGATAACATCATAGACATATAAACACAGACGCCGCATTCTGCGTAGAATCATACGTCATCCTTGCTGCCATATTGGATATGGCAAAGTGGAGATTCTTCAACCGTCTCTGGTATAGCGTCTAGACAGTAGCGGAGAATAAAGATGCCTCATTCATGTGCTGTGTTTAACTGTACCAACAGGTTTACCGTGCAAACAAGATCACATGGGATTACCTTTCACAGGTGAGACTGGAAAAATACTTTTCATTGTATTTGGTCATTATAACGTAATTTTGCGAACAGATTTTTCTGACTTTGTGGCTAATATGAAGTCTCACGCATAATAGCCGCTCGGTGAAACCTGTCTCCAAACAACGAAGTATTTCCTTCGTAACTATGCTGATTGTTGTTAGTTGCTTAGTTAACTTTTCACATACTATGTAGGTTTCCCAAAAATAAAGCCATGAAAAAGCAGTGGGAGACAGCTGTGTGACGGGAAGGGTTTTCTGCTACTCCGTCATCCATGCTCTGCAGTGAACACTTCAGAACGGAGGATTTTGACAGAACAGGTCAGACAGTCAGGATCAGAGAGGGAGCTGTTCCTTCAGTCTTCAGTTTCCCAGCTCATCTCCACCGGGTAGGTGTAGAGTTATAAGCAGTGAGAATTAGATAATACAGTGCCACACTATGATGAACGTTTTTGAACGTATGATGAATTTTTTTTTTTAAAAGAGATTTTTTTGGGCTTTTTTCACCTTTATTGGATAGGACAGTGTAGAGACAGGAAATGAGCAGGAGAGAGAGACGGGGAGGGATCAGGAAACGATCTCAGGCTGGAATCAAACCCAGGTCCCCGGATTTATGGTATGGTGCCTTATCCACCTGAGCCACGACGCTCCATGATGAATGTTTTTAACCTTTCTGAATGTGAAGGAATCAGTGATGTATTTTGTTTTGGTATGACGTTAGAACCTGGCCGAACTCAGTTTGGCGGTCGTTCAGCTCACTTTATTCAACGAGAGTAGGTCTGTGTGGTGACTCAATAAATAAAACAGTGCATTTTTATTTTCATTCACTATTTCCAGTTTTTCCACCATTTCTCATATTCAGTCTTGTAGGTTGGTTATTGTGGCCTCAGGTTTTGGTAGCTTGCTACGGTATGCTGACTGATTAGCTTACCTGAGCTATCTATCGCGTATCTGTCGCTAGTTTGCAGTGTACAGGGTATTTCGCACACTATTTATAACCATCACATTAAAAGTTATACGTGTTGTTTTGATGCCTGTTTGTTTCCCAAATATATACGTGTGTGTGTTAATGGGTGAATAAAAGGCATCGAGTTAAATATTATTGTAGAAAGGGGCTTTATGAAGTTCAGTCCATTTACTTGCATTGGTTTATGGGGAAGATTTGCCACATCCAATACGGCGGAGACACTGACGTATCCCAGCAACGGGCCACCAGCTCAACGCGGCGTCTATGTTTATATGTCTATGGATAGAATATCCGTCATGTCCTCAAAACATTAAGGACGCTAGTTAACCATATTTTCTGTAGGTTATTTGAGGATTCTATGCAAATAATTTTCAAAGTTCATACTTATTCATTTAAGAGCAAAATGAAGCAACCACGTAAAAAAAGATGACACTACTGCCTGAGAGGAGTTAAAATACTTTTGAATGGTTAAAATGCATCTTCTCTTTGATTTAAAATAAAATGATTAAAAATAAACTTCAATTTTAAGTTACGATGGCTAAACTGGCACCCTAATTGTGGAAATCACCCAGCTTTCAGGGTTAATTTCTAATTTTAAAAGGAAATCCCCCCCCCCAAAAAAAAAAAAAACGCACAAGATTTTCAAAGTGGTCTCAGACTTTTGGACCCCAGTGTATAACAATATTACAACTTGAAGCAAAAATGTTATCAGTATTCTATACTATGAAACTTTAGAGCTAGAAATAAAGCCACACATCTTGCAGAAAGATAATTAGCCTATACAGACATGAGAACACTGCACAGCAACTAAACAAACAAAAAAAATCTTAAAAATGAATGGTTAGTGGTAGCACTCCAAAGGTGGCCTTACGCTCTTGTAAAAGCTCAAAAATAGCCTCAATGAGGCTGTAGCTCATATCAGCCACTGTTGTTGTGCGAGGGTTTGAAATCCGATTGAAGAGTAGAGTTTAAATGTGACAAGTCACCCAAAAAATTTGAGATGCCCATAAAATCAAATGACAGGTGGCGACACCATCTTGACAACTTGTGCACACCCACCTGGGGAACATTGCATGCGAGCTTGATTGAAATCCGATCAATCCTGTAGGAGGAGTAGTGATTTTTGTAAATTGGAGATGGCCGACGCATGTTCGCGTAAGCTCATCTGACCTGGCCTGCGGCTGGATGAGCTAAAAATGACTCAGTGTTTGATTCAAGTTTTTCTTATTATAATTACTGACATTATTAATACACCTCCAGTTAAAGGAACTCTGAAAAGCACCCTCAGCATCCACACTTCCTGTGCCCTTGCTCACAAGGTGGACCAATAAGATAACAGAATACTAAAATAACCAGAAGGTGCATACACCACAATGTTGGTGTGCTCACTATTGGAGATGCCTGAAAACCAGATGGAGACTCAATTATTGCACAAATATAAAATCAGTACGGTGGCACGGCGGCACGGTGGTGTAGTGGTTAGCGCTGTCGCCTCACAGCAAGAAGGTCCAGGTTCGAGCCCCGTGGCCGGCGAGGGCCTTTCTGTGTGGAGTTTGCATGTTCTCCCCGTGTCCGTGTGGGTTTCCTCCGGGTGCTCCGGTTTCCCCCACAGTCCAAAGACATGCAGGTTAGGTTAACTGGTGACTCTAAATTGAGCGTAGGTGTGAATGCGAGTGTGAATGGTTGTCTGTGTCTATGTGTCAGCCCTGTGATGACCTAGCGACTTGTCCAGGGTGTACCCCGCCTTTCGCCCGTAGTCAGCTGGGATAGGCTCCAGCTTGCCTGTGACCCTGTAGAACAGGATAAAGCGGCTACAGATAATGAGATGAGTAAATGAACCATGTAATCTATTGTCAATATCTGATAGGCCAGCTGGCCTGTTAGTCACCAGCTGACCGGCCAGTCAGTCATCAGTCTTACGAGGCCAACTGCATCCATCATGAGCACACTTCATCCACTGCTGCACCACTGTGCCACCCAGTATGTAAAATCAACATAATTTTAGATCAACACATTCAAAAATATTGGAAACTACATTTAAAAGTACCGTTTTTTTCTAAAAACTTCCTCAGCCTAAATATATAAAAAATAAAATACAAGTGTCATGTCCAATCTCGTGGTGGAAATTACAAACCAATTTCATATTAAAGCACACAATTAAAATCTTTAAAAACAGTTTATTGTTACACTACACCAGGTCAAAACATACAAAATATCACACCCAGATAACACTCAAGTTACTATCAAAATTAGATTTACTAAAAAGCAAGAGAAATCAAGGTACTAAAGAGTGTCTTAACATACAATGAGTCTGTACTGAAATGTTCCCACACATTTTTTAGATCAATACACATAACCTTCATTTCGATCCCAAAAATGAATCTAGAAAATCAACTGCCATTTAAAAACTAATGCTGGACGTTAAATATTATATATATGATGTACTTCCATTGAAGTTTGGAATGAAGAAATACTTGGACTTGGTGTCTTGGCCTCTTAAATATCAAAGCCAGCTAAAAGTAACACATTATTATACTTGAGGCAAAGCTTTATAATTGTCCAGCCTTTCTGAGAAGCTAAGAAACAGTGATGTGCAAGACTACACTGCACATCGTTGGCATTTACGAGCGTACCGACTGAAATTAAATTTCCCCCAGTGAGCTTTACTACCAGTACAAACCCCCTTGTGGTTTACTGATACTATACTGTGCATGGAAGATCAAATGTACACTCCTGAAGAATCACGCCTGACCCGTACTCAAATTATTCTGATTCACTGGGAAGTCGGTTCTCAAATGTTATGAGATGGATGGCATTCTCTGTGCTTTCTTCTAGAATACTGCTCAAAATCGAAATGAGATGTAATAATCTGACTAGAAAAAGTGAGAATAGCAGTTTGTAAAAAGGATTAAAATGGTATTAACAGGGTGTATTAAAACAAAAACACTGTGCTCAGGTTATCCGAGGGCTCAACTAGCTAGTAAAGCACCTCAAAAGGCACAAGCATTAGATGAATAGTACACCTTGCACAGAGAACAGACTCGTATGTATATGGAAACAACAGACATGAATAAATGGCTAATCTTTCTAAACGTCATATTCTGCATATTGCAATACAGAAACCCATAACAGAAATGAAATGGGGAGGAGAAAACAAAAAAAACCTTAAAAAAAAAAGTTTACATCTCCATGTGAATGTGTGTGCGATGTGTATTAAATTTGTAGTTCTGTTTGGTGTGGGTTATGAGCAATCATTAGAAATAGTATGAACAATAGTGAGAAAAGATATCAGGAACCAAATGGGTGAGAATTTCTGGCTTTGCTGAGCTCCTACGGTTAGAATTAAAACACTGAACCATATCCTTTGAATAACTGTCCCTTTCAGTACCGCGAGGTATCCTGAATCTCACGCGCACACACGAAAGCTAACTTGAGCTCCAGAGAGAGCCGAGCATCTGTACCCGTTTGATATCTGTGTTGCTCGTTTTGCAGTTGCACTTAAATGAGAATGGCAGTTTTTCCAAGGTTAGATGGATGGTTGCTCATTAAAACCTATATTTTTATCTCTAGTGGAGGAGGGGAAGGAAAAGGGGGGGGGGGCGTACCAACACTGAGCTGGAGTGTTTGAGAGAACTTTCTTTGGTGGAAAAAGCAGGAGAAATGATCTGCCAGTTGTAATCCAGCTTGATAAGGACGAACTGAAACCAGGCTCTGGACTACGGATAACGTGTGAATGAATATATAGGAGTTCTGCACGTGTGCGCAAGTGAATGTAAAACGGCTGGCTAAACCTTTTCATAATTCTAAAATGTAAAACCATCCGCTGCTCATTCTCGTTTATTGTAGACGGTCACTAATGAAAGATGTCGCAAACGTGAGCACGCGTTGTGGTGCATGTTACACAGCGTCCTCGTCCAATTTGGCCACGTCTGCTTGTGTGAGCGGTATGGACACTTCTTTCTCTGCTTCCTTCTCGGCATTGTCTAGGTTTGTCTCTTGTTCCTTGTCTTCAAGCCTTGCTTTCCTCTCCTCCTCTTTCTTCTCTCGGTCCAGCAGATGGTAGTTGATGCCCATCCCGACGAACAGAAATACGCTGGCTATAACCAGGACAATGCCACAGCCAATGTACGTGTATTTGTAGTCATGGTATTTGTCGTTCAGGCTGCCTGCAAGTCAGACACACAAACAATCGTGTTATTTCTGGGCATATGCTGATATCACAGTTCTCCTAAAAAGACATTAAAATGCTCTGAATAGGCCATTTCTTTTATTACCACAAACTTAGCAAGGAAGTTACGCCTCTTCATAATTGGAACGCAAAGGTAATTATTGTATTCTAAAGCTATTAAATATGAAGGTTTCTTAAACTAGCCCTTAGACATCTGAAATAACAAGAACCGTCAGTGTGCATATATTTGTGGACTTGTCTGTGTTTCAGACACTACACGTACCCAGTACGGGGGGTCCGAGCAGCACTGGCGCACACTCCACAATCGTGACGAGGCCCACGGCACTAGAGAACCTTTGCGCCCCCACCAGGTCCATAAGCGTCTCGAAGAGCACGGAGCTGAGCCAGCCGAACGCCACGCCGAAGAACACAGCATAGACAGAGAAGCCCACATAGTCCACAGACAATGGTGCCAGCAGGTGACACACACCGTTATACAACACTGCTGCAGCAAAGAAATACTGTATACGTGGGCGAACCCAGCGGGTGTTCGCCACTAGGCCCATAGATGGCCGTGCCACCATATCCGTGAAGGCCAGCATGGAAAGCAGGAACGCTGCCTTGTCTTTGGCGATGCCGATGCTCTTTGCATAATTACTGAGGAAGACAAGTGGTGCAAACAGACCGAAAAACATAATCACGTTGCCCAACAAGTAAAGCAGGAAACCCCGATGCTTAAACAGTGTCAGGTCGAGGAAGCTGTTGATTGTCTGCATCACAGTTTTCTTCTCATGCCCTTTGGTCCCTCCCTCCTGTACATCAGGTTTGGGCTGCGGTTTTGGTCCAATGGGTCGCATCAACGAGCCGGCCACACAGCAGTTAAGCAGCGCACCACCCAGAATCAGAAAACTGCCTCTCCAGCCAAACTGATCATATAGCCAGCTGTTCAGAGGCGCCAGTGTGGAGAGGAACACGGGGCTGCCCGCCATGGCAATGCCATTAGCAATCGGACGCCTCTTATAGAAGTATTTCCCAATCATCGTCAACGCAGGATTCAGATTGAATGCCAAGCCAAGGCCTACAGGAAGAGGACAATGGCATCGATTAAGACATAGAAACACAATGTACCTGGATGATAAAAATGTACCATGATGGGATGACCCCACATCTCCCCATCCATTTGATTGGCTAACTGGCATATTGTACTCTAACAGTATGACAATAAATCTGACGGTGCCATTCAAATGAACTGGTGACATCACATTTACATTGCTATACAGTTTATACAATTTAGTAAACTCTCTCATATTGTACAAATAAAGAACTCGTTTTACTAAAAAGCATTTGAAAATGTGTTATTTCTAAATACAGCATACTTCAGTAAAACAGGCTGGCAGCATGGGCTCTATGCCCCACTGTTCAGCAATACAAATCCAGGGAGCAGCTAAGATCAAAAACACCCTGCATTGTGAGAGATCAGTGTCGGTACTCGCCTCCAATGACTCCCACACAGAAGTACAGTCCCTCCACTGTATTACAGAAGGAGGCGCAGACCAAGCCTGTGCTGGCCAGACAACCTCCGATGATGATGATTGGTCGGCTGCCATACTTGTTCACCAGGACGCTGCTGATTGGTCCTGTTTAGAGAGGAAGGCCTGGTTAAATGCTGAACAAAAAGCAATGTAGGTCAAACTGGTTACATTTCATCTGGGACAAAAGAACGTCCAAAAAGTTGTACGTTTTGCAACACAGTGTTTCATGTTGGTTGGTTGATTGTGCTTGATTTACGCTTGGACTTTTTGGTGCTTGAACAAGCTGAATTGGAAATTTGGGCAACAAACTACCCCTTAGCAAAAAGAAGTTTATTCAAGTGTACTATGAGTATACTTATTTTTTACTAAAACTGCAGAAGTATACTTGAAGTTGACTTTTTATAAACTATATTTTATATACTTAAGAATAGTATAGTGAAGTATACTTGGCTTATACTGAAAAGTATAAACAAAAGTCTAAGACTAAGTACATTAATACTAAGACTTATACTTTAATACTAAAACGTATACTTTAGTATACTTTTCACGTTTTTCTGCCACAAAGTACTAATACTTAGTATATCTTGCTCCAAGTGCATAATAAGGTCAAGTCATTGACTCATGCTTAACATTTAATTTATATATTAATATAATATAATGCTGGAGTTTAAAACTTTACAGTATATAGTATGTGTGCTCAATTGCATTATCTTTATGTACCTTAAAATCATACACAAAAACAGAAAAACTTTTGACTTGACTTTATTGATCAATTTCTCCAGTAAGGAAGGACTTGATTTCACAGGTCTTTATTTTTGAAATGTTTGAAAATATATCAAACTTGTTTTCAATATTCTGTCTTGTGATTTTGTAAATGCATCACACTCTTGTGTACATACAGTATGAGTAACCTTTAAGAATACATTAAGGAGTATATTTCCAGTATATACATAGTAAGCTACAAGTAATATGCCAAGCAAACTTAAAGTATAACAAGTAAACTAGTGAAATAACCAACGTTTATAACAGTATACAATAATAAACTAAAAATAGGGACTTGAAGTATGTAACTAAGGGGTGTTGTGGCTCAGTCAACTAAAGCGCCATACCATAAATCTGGGGATCTGGGTTCGATTCCAACCCAAGGTAATTTCCTGATCCCTCTCCTGCTCATTTCCTGTCTCTACACTGTCCTATCCAATAAAGGTGAAAAAAGCCCAAAAAAAGAAGTATATCAATAAGTGTACTTGTGGTATACTTTAAGCATGCAAGAGGGATATACCAAGTACATTGATAGTATATAGATGAGTGTACTTGTTGTATACTTTAAAGTGTACTTTTGCAAACTTAAAATGAACTTTAAAGTATACTTTTATAAACTTGAAATGTTCCAATTTAGTCCGAAAAAGTATTAAATTTGTATACTTTCTAGTACACTAAAAGTACATGGTCTGTAGTATAATTGCTATACTTATACTCATACTGAAGCATACTTAATAAAATGAACTTTAAGTATACTACTTTTTGCTAAGGGACAGCATTAAGTGATAGCAAAGCGACTGCATAACTTATCTTTTGAGTACACCAACCAACTGAAATGTCACATAAGGGCTTTTTTTTTTATGATGGACATAGTGGCTCATACGGTGGCTTGGTTTAACTTTATACATTGCTTGGTTCAACTTTAAACAATCATTAACTCTGTGGCAGTTTATATTTCCACTTGTCAAAATAATACAACTGGCTGCTGGTAGACTTTCAAATAAAACCCTGAGGCCCAGACAACACCTCCTTTCTGCTGCCATTAATAACACAGTTTGATTTTAGAAAAACTAGCATGTCAGCACAGCCTGAGAAAGGTTTTAAGTTCACAACTCCAGTTGTGTAATGGCTGCTACCTTTAGCTAGGGATTCCTAAAAATGCACTGACGTACTTGTATGGGTCTGGCAGGATGACCAGGCCTCTTGTTCATTTCAAATGAAGACCTTTCTCCTTCTGTCTCCACTAGATGGTGGTACAGGACAGCCGTAATGGAATGAATACGCTTTCAGGTTGTTAGTGATGCAAGAGTGTGCAGATGGGTGCAATATGTGCTCTCTGTGCGTGGGCTTGCATTCCTGCAAAGTTGTTCTTTTCCCAATTACAAACGATTAAAGCTCATAGGAAACAGTTTTCATTTTATACACATTTGAAACTTTATATGTTAAAAAAAAAACCCTCTGTAATTTTCTTCTGGTCCCAAGAAGTATTGTTAATAAGTAATAATTAAAATAAGTTGGCGCGGATCGTGGCGAATTTCTGTTCAGCTATTTCCGCGACCACTCGGCGCGTGATGTCATTTAAGCCAAACGAATCGCTTGAGTTGTGTATTTTCATTGCCGTTTGTCTCGAGTGCAGACATGCATTCTAGAATTCCCAAAGGAAAAATAAAAAACACGCCTTATTGTTGTGCAGTGAACTAACAACCGGACCGGTTCAAGAAGTTTTTACCTTTTTCCAAAAGAGGAGGAGAGAGTGGATTGTGCGTGTGAAGCAAGAGGGTTGGCAGCCGGTTAAATACGCTGCTCTGTGCTCCGATCACTTCGAGGAGGATTCATTTTTGAAGAATCCCCATCTGTTGGAGGGTTTAGGTGTCAGTGTTGGATAGAGAAGGCTCAAACCTGACGCTGTTCCAACAAAACACCCTAAGTGCATGCCGGAACGGGACGCAATTTCCACTAAAATGTCAGGATGGTTGTAAACATCCGGTAGCCATTGAAAGCACACACTGTGCTGTCCATAGCTGCCAACACTCCCGTTTTTTCCAGGTTTCTCCTGTATTTCAGACCCATCTCTACATGTACTAAACATGACATGTAAACGGACAAAATTATCTTTTCAACAACGTGCGGACAGCAGGTCGAACCACCACTGCCGTGTGCCGTTCTGCACAGCATCAACTAGGTCCAATTCTCACCTGAGCTTCCACACCTTTCCAAAGGACTCAGAATTGCAGAAACAGTGGGTTGTTAAGATCAGGAGAGATCATTTTATCGTCACAAGTACTTCCCGAGTGTGTTTGCGACACTTTGTATACGTATAAGAGTTGGAGCCATATGTTAATAAAGTAGTTAAGATGACAGGAAAGATTGAAGTTAGAACATGCAGTTTGAAGAATAGCTGAGGCGGACTGTTTTCTGCTTTTGAGCCATAGAGGTACATGATAATAGCTCGAACTGTAAAACAAACTCCCATTTGTTTACTATAGACCAGGGGTGGGCAATTATTTTTTCCATAGGGCCACATGAGAAACAGAAAATTTTGTGGAGGGCCGGACTATAAGGCTGAACTAAATTCTGCATAATATTAATTGTCTCATCTCATTATCTCTAGCCGCTTTATCCTTCTACAGGGTCGCAGGCAAGCTGGAGCCTATCCCAGCTGACTATGGGCGAAAGGCAGGGTACACCCTGGACAAGTCGCCAGGTCATCACAGGGCTGACACATAGACACAGACAACCATTCACACCTACGGTCAATTTAGAGTCACCAGTTAACCTAACCTGCATGTCTTTGGACTGTGGGGGAAACCGGAGCACCTGGAGGAAACCCACGCAGACACGGGGAGAACATGCAAACTCCACACAGAAAGGCCCTCGCCGGCCACGGGGCTCGAACCCGGACCTTCTTGCTGTGAGGCGACAGTGCTAACCACTACACCACCGTGCCGCCCTAATATTAATTGTATTTCTTTATATAAAGCAATAAATATCATTGTTTTTACAAGCTGCTAAGACTGGTAAGAGTATGGAAAAAACGAGGTTGCCTTACAAAAAATGTAATTTATTCAATCAAATTTCCCAAAACAATGGTTAACAAAAATGTGAACGTTTGTACCATTTTTTTCAGTCACATTCACCCCAAAACACAATAAAGACATCACAATATTGTCTTTCTACTCCAAATATCAAACAAGATACATCATATTATAATAATGATGCCCACATTTGTAGTCTAATCACCTCATTTGGTGTTTTTCAGTTTATTTGTTCAGTGAGAGAAATCTAGTCTCTGTTGGTCTTTAACGAATGCATCAGAGTCAGGTTGAATGTCTGAGGTGGAGATGCGAAGCACAGCTGACAGATGATCATCAGTCCATTCGGTGTAGGAATCAGATCTACAGATCGGCTCGGGCTCCGGCGCCTGCTGGTGACGTCACATTATGTGATTGGCTGGACCGTTTGAAGGATGACGTACAAGTTTGTGGTTGGTCTGGGCAAATTACGGAAGTAGTTATCGTGGGATTAGGTTTCGTGGGATTTCATGTCATGTTCATGTCGCGCGCATTGCGTTTTTGTTGAACACAAATTCAAAATAAAAGCAATGCACATTCAGTCCATGCATGGGGTAAAATTAGAAAATATGTCTCATCTCATCTCATTATCTCTAGCCGCTTTATCCTGTTCTACAGGGTCGCAGGCAAGCTGGAGCCTATCCCAGCTGACTACGGGCGAAAGGCGGGGTACACCCTGGACAAGTCGCCAGGTCATCGCAGGGCTGACACACAGACACCGACAACCATTCACACTCACGTTTATTTTGTAATTTCTAATTAACCTTACGCGGGCCGGTCAGAATGAACCAAAGGGCCGGATGCGGCCCGCGGGCCGGAAAATGCCCAGGTCTGCTATAGACCAAATAGCCTGCTAATGATTCCCACTCAGCTACTCAGCTGCATTTAGCTACCAACATCTTTGCCTATGGTTATCAAAGTAAGAGCAAGGGTAGAACTTGTGTTGAACATGTTCAACAGAACTTTGAAGGTGTCATTTTAACCAGTCCTACTCTCAGCTGGTGTGACGTATCGGTTTTCTTCATAGATCTGTAGCAGTGGGCCCTCACGGTTATCTCGTTAGCCTTATTTTTGCCTGATACTTCCATCAGAAATACAAAACGTTAAAAAATAGGCATTTGTTATTTCATAGTTTTGATGAGTTCAGTATTGTTCTACAACGTAGGGGGAAAAAAAAATCGAATTTGAAGGCGTTTCCAAACTTTTGACTGGTACTGTGTGGGTCTGTGCATGGTTTTACACAAGTGTTCCTAATAAAGTGGCCACTACGTTGAAGTTGATTTGCAATGGCTACCTGCTAACATGCTATTGACTAACATGATTAAATGTTTGTGTGGATGTTTAGAGTAGGCTATAAATAGTAATGATGCTTGTATTAATATGAGCAATAAAGTATATTAGCAATATAAACAAATCCACGTTCTATTATAGGGACTGTGTGTGTGTGTGTGTGTGTGTGTGTGTGTGTGTGTGCGCCCCTGTGCGCATCAGTGGGGAACCCCATTAAATGTCCTGGTATATGTTACTGAATTGTTGAAAACTAGCCCTGTAAGTTTCTCTACAGCGCAAAAAAGAAAAAAAAAAGTATATTTAGAAAGTGGTTAAATAAATGAACCTACTAAACATGTGCTTGGTTCGCAAAGAAAGAAAGAAAGCACAACTTTATTCATCACACACTTGTGAAATTTCCTCTCTGCATTTAACCCATCTGAAGCAGTGAACACACACATGCACACACGTGAGCAATGAGCACACACACACACACATACCCAGAGCAGTGGGCAGCCATGCTAACAGCACCCGGGGAGCAGTTGGGAGTTAGGTGCCTCGCTCAAGGGCACCTCAGCCCAAGGCCGTCCCATATTAACCTAACCGCATGTCTTTGGACTGTGGGGGAAACCCAGACAGACACGGGGAGAACATGCAAACTCCACACAGAAAGGCCCTCGCCAGCCGTTGGGTTCGACCCCAGAACCTTCTTGCTGTGAGGCGACCGTGCTAACCACTACACCACCGTGCCACCCATAAGTGTAAACACAGAGCTGCTCCAGGTCTCATCTCATCTCATTATCTCTAGCCGCTTTATCTTTCTACAGGGTCGCAGGCAAGCTGGAGCCTATCCCAGCTGACTACGGGCGAAAGGCGGGGTACACCAGGTCATCACAGGGCTGACACATAGACACAGACAACCATTCACACTCACATTCACACCTACGGTCAATTTAGAGTCACCAGTTAACCTAACCTGCATGTCTTTGGACTGTGGGGGAAACCGGAGCACCCGGAGGAAACCCACGCGGACACGGGGAGAACATACAAACTCCACACAGAAAGGCCCTCGCCGGCCCCGGGGCTCGAACCCAGGACCTTCTTGCTGTGAGGCGACAGCGCTAACCACTACACCACCGTGCCGCCTGCTCCAGGTCTGTTTGGCTTAAATGATGTCACGACGACTGCCCCCTGGCAGTGAAAGTGCGCATAAGTGAGATGTAAACAAGAAGAAACCTTTGTCACATGCACACTTCAAGCACAATGAAATTCATCCTCTGCATTTAACAAATCTGAAGCAGTGAACACACACACACACACCCAGAGCAGTGGGCAGCCACACTAGAGCGCCCAGGGAGCAGTCAGGGGTTAGGTACCTTGCTCAAGGGCACTTCAGCCCAAGGCCACCTCACGTTAACCTAACTACATGTGTTTGGACTGTGGGGGAAACCGGAGGACCCGGAGGAAACCCACGCAGACACGGGGAGAACATGCAAACTCCACACAGAACAAACAAGCCTTCGGAAATTGGGCTAAACAGTATATTTTAAGCATTTTATTCAATTTTATGGTGCAAATTAGACACCAGGAAGATTGAATTCACTTTTTGGGTTGTTCTTCTAGACAATAAAGTTGATATTCTACATTTCACGTCCAATTGTTGCCTATGACCTTTAAGTAGATTAAATATCTACAGTGTCTCCACATCCTTATCAGGTTTATTACTAGTCAAATTGAGAGGGAGGCATGTTCTGTGTAGTAGTGTCTTTAGGCTCAGATAAGACAGCTCCTTTACAGTTCCAGCCTGCAAAGCAAACTGCTCAGAGGTGGCTTTGTGCTCAAATGCTTATTTAAAAAAAAAAAAATTCCAAAAGGGTATAACTGGTTTTAGTCCGGCAAAATAGGACAACCTCTAACTATTGGCCAGTGAGCTAAGAGGAGTTGGGAATGCAGCCAACCACAGGCAAGGATGGTTTGGTAATCCGCCAATTGACCACCAGATACACTAATATATTCTGACAGGCTTCGGTGGCTCTGTACTCGACCACACAGACATTCCATTACAAACCAGGACAATGGAAGTACACATTGGTGTGCATACGCACAAACTCTCCCACACGTACACACACAGACTCATTCAACTTCCAGACATTTTGGAGGGCAGTGTGTGGTAGTTTGTTATGCTACCTTGAAGACTACAACTATAGTCAGTAGACATGAGTGGTTGTTCATTCACACACTGTAATCATGAATGTCCACCTCATTCCAGGCACCATGTTCTCATTTTGCCCAAATACAGGTGTCAAAGTGATTCAGTGAAGCCTTCCCATGTATCTAGTAATTACGTTGAGCAGGGCACTTGTGGACTGATAAGGTTCAGCCACCATTACACTAGAACTCACGTCTCTAAGCAATTATAAATAAATAAATAATATTAAAAAAAAAAAAAAGTTTCAGCATGGAGGCAATGGCCGAAAGGTTTTACAGCAAATGCCTCTCGTTTGTAATAAATTTAGCTCATCTATTCTATTAGAATCTAATAATCTATTGTAAAGTATATGAATGGGATGCAACATCACTCCCTGTTACAGATGGGAACCTTAATGCATTAAATAAATGCAGTAAAAACAAACTGTTTCTAATTGTAGGTATTGTATTTAAAACTGTATGGATGTGCCAGAAGCCAAACCATGCATGCAGGGCGTTCTCAGTCAAAAGGGATTAATGATCCAAAAGTGGAGTCTGGTCCATTAACACAAGAACTTATTGCCATGTTTGTGTGCAGCAAACATGCAAGTTATTAAAATCAAGAAGTACACTCAAAAGAAGTGGATACAGAAGCCACTCAATGGGATTAGATCCTTACACACTAACAAAAGGATTTTTCCTCTGAAAGAAAAACGTACAAGCTAAATTTGACACGAGGAGAATAAATTTTGATCCTTTTGTAGCCATAACTAAATACAAAGACCATAGTTATGAGTACTATTAATTAACTTAATGTGAAGATAATTAATAGATAATCAACAGATTAAGTTTTTTTTTTAAAGTCTGTGTATATTTTTAGTCTTTTGCATTTGTAATTATTTGTATCTGTACATGCACAACCCCACCAGCTCTGCTGATCAACTTATCGTGTTTAAATAAAGTTATTCATTCATTCAGAGTTGAAAATTATCCATCCGTTGAGTTCCTTGACATCTCAAACTACCTGGTGTTGCAGACAGACATCGCTCTACACAGACGAAACCTGGAAGAGCGTGCAGGAGAACAACTTTTTATATGTGGCTGGGTTAAAAGATCTGGGGATCAGGAGACTACAAGATAAATCCTGTATCGCTTTTGCCCGGGTAAGGAGGAATTTCTGGGCTTTTTTTAACGCGTCTTTGCGATGGTTGCTAGGACGCTAGAAGTTTTAGTATCGGGTGTAAACAAACCACAGTCGCTCGATTCTCAATCCTCCCTGCTCTTCTCTTCCAGCAGACATCACTGATCCATATAATTTAGCAACAAACAGCTTTATTTATTCTGCTCAGTGCATGTGCACGCTCTGTGTGTTGGGGTGGGGTGTGTGTTTTAAATGCAAAGGAGGAACGTGACAATAATAAAGACCTGTTCTTCTTAATTTACCCACAAATGTATTTATTCCACTTGAAATGTGCATGTCAAACCAGCTACTGGATTTGGGACACTACATCATGATGAAATATTTAGTATTTGGCTTCAAACTTGAAAAAAAAAAATTGTGGTCCACCTGATGGCACTTCTAAAAAATTGTGGCCCAGTGGTTAAGAAACAGTGATTTATAATATATGCACAAGCCAAGCCAAGCCTGGGAAGCCTTTAAGCCTCTACAAATTAGCCTTGAATTAATTCTGCTACATCTCCTGTAGTCCAAATAGAAAAGTACTGTTGGAAAGTGTAGAGTATCCTCTTATGTTAAGAGTTTCAAATGATCCGATTAGACTTTAGCTGTTAAAATCCTGCGATCGGGCTAATGCAGGCATTTCCCCAAATACTAAAGTCACAATCTGAGCAGATAACCTGGGGGGGTGGTAGAGAAACGACTCTAGAGCTGCTAGGCTGCCAAAGGTCATTCCCACTGAGGCAGTAACACCACAATTGTCTGAAGAAAGAAAAGGAAAGAAAGTAAAATAGTGGATCAGTTTCAAAACAGACATCATAGCCTGTACCAAAAGCTGAGGACAGACTTTACGATGCAGGGCTGTTATTCAGACATTTTTCATTCCTATCAGTTTGAACAGATTCCACACCACTCCGCTCAGCTCCAGCCTCCAAATATAAGCCATCTGCTTCAGGGCTACACACACACACACACACACACACACCTTCTCCTTCAAACTGCATTACTGACGTTTGGCCACCATCCTGACCAAACTAGTAAACCAATCCAGCGTTCAGTGTGAGCATTCACTCAAAGCAGAGGTTTAAAGCAACAGCAGTATAAACAGGGTACAGTTGGTGGAATGGAAGCAAATCAGGAATGCATGTCTAGTTTATTTTGTCAAAGTACGATCACATCGTTTACAGAGTGAGTCTGTAGTTTCTATTTCCTAAATAAACTTACACACAGCATTTTGGCATCCAGCATGCAGTTCCTTTTGAGAGATCTAATCTTGAAACTGTATATCGACAGACATCACAGGAAGTTTTCACACCATCCTGTCAAATCAGCCAATGGAGCGGGGCGTTTATCAGAAACACACTTTATGCATGCAGTAATACAGCTATTGAATTCAAGGTACTTAATTCGACACTAATCGCTCAACTGTCACTTTGGCATTACCAAAGCTACTCAAGCGTGTGAGGTGGCATACAGGCTACGTGCAGAAACTTGCGTGTGCAAGTTTGTACAATGCTGTCTGTGTGAAGAGTAGGAGTACCCATCCTGTGCCAGCTCACACATTCATGGTTTCTTTGGAAGTTAGTTTCATTGACTGACTAACAATCTTGTGCAAAATTGCTTCATTTAAACACAGTCTCCCTCATTTTCAAAATCAGACCATTATTCTTAGTTATTTCTTATTAACCAAGGCCTGTGTCTGATCCTAGAAGACCAAACTTTGCGTACTTGATTGTATAGACAGACAGACAGACAGACAGACAGAGGGTGGGTGGGTGGCGGATTTTATTCCATTATAACATTTTCTGGAAATTGTAAGCTGCTTGAATTAAAAAGCTAGAGGTGTGGTTAACATTTAAATCTCTCTTTTATGCATGTACACATTTCATGAAGGGCGGCACGGTGGTGTAGTGGTTAGCGCTGTCGCCTCACAGCAAGAAGGTCCTGGGTTCGAGCCCCGGGGCCGGCGAGGGCCTTTCTGTGTGGAGTTTGCATGTTCTCCCCGTGTCCGCGTGGGTTTCCTCCGGGTGCTCCGGTTTCCCCCACAGTCCAAAGACATGCAGGTTAGGTTAACTGGTGACTCTAAATTGACTGTAGGTGTGAATGTGAGTGTGAATGGTTGTCTGTGTCTATGTGTCAGCCCTGTGATGACCTGGCGACTTGTCCAGGGTGTACCCCGCCTTTCGCCCGTAGTCAGCTGGGATAGGCTCCAGCTTGCCTGCGACCCTGTAGAAGGATAAAGCGGCTAGAGATAATGAGATGAGATGAGATGTATACAGGCCTTTCATTTACATAATTTGGGCTACACCCTGTATTTCTGAATTTGGGCTTTTTCCCGTCGTGATACAGGGTAATTTGGGCTTTTCTGCACGCGCAAAGTGCTGTTTTCCCAGTGCTTAAACCTGCTGCTGCTTTTTTAGCTACAAAGTTATGAATAAACAAAGAAATCTATGAATGTTATTTTTACCTTTATTGCAAAGTGTCTACAGCATTAATCCCTCTTGATGAACATGACAAAAATAATTAGTTAGTATTTAAAAGATGTGTTGGGGCCTGAGGAGAGCCTGGAGGAAAGGAGCCTGTGAATGAAAAAGCAAGTTCTGCACTGTTGCCATCAAAGAGACGAACCTGTAGCAGACCTGTGACACAAAAGGTTTTTCAGTCACAAGAATTGGCAGTGCAATTCACAGTATGTAGTCGGGTAAAAGATTTTAATTTAAATGAAAGGCCAGTGTCTAAGTCTATCAACAAGAGGACCAAGCTCCAAGTCATCCAAGCTGCATCTTAAATCCACACAGTTGTGTCCTGAATAGCTCTCTTTTATTCAGTCTTTGACCTGATTTAAAATCATATGAAACAAGGTATCGGAGAGAGACTGCAGTTGAGGTTGGATAATGTGGGATATAGGGCTATTTTTAGGTTTTAAATTATACAGGAATTAGGAGAATTTAGCACAAGAGGGTAGTAAACATTCTGGTTCACACTCCAGTCCAGAAGGTGGCAGTAATGCACCTAAAAGCTCTGTGCCAACCGCCATAAAACAATATAAAAGAAGAAGAAAGATTTGCCTAATGTGGAAATCCCGCCCTGGTCATTGGTACGCGAGTCTCGGTTCTCCACGAAATCGTGGCGTGCCGATTGCAGTTGGAGAATTCGTGCTCTGCGCGAGGCTTACGGCTAGTTTGACGAACCCGGAAGAACATGGGAATGGTGCAGATTTCATGTCAATTACGAGAAATACATGCCAACTCTCACTAATTTCAGTGTTTTTAAAGAAGAAAGTCAAGACATTGGGTTTTATGCAGCCAAGTTTATTTAAATCAACATTTCGTTTTTCTTACTTTTGGTAGCATATTTTGGGTGCTTGACCTTAATTTGGGCACCTTTTTAATTTGGGTGCCTACAACGTTATCCATCGCAGGTTTCATGTAATTGAAAGGCCTGGTATATGAGGCAAGTTGGTTTTTGTTATAGCTCCCATTAATAGTCAACACAAAAAAGCAGCTTCGTGTTACCGAAAAACCTCAAAACGTAAAGTCCTCTGTCCTGAAGATCTTCCTGTGACAGAAAACTTCCTCAGACACCGAAAACGCCACAAGGGCATGGATTATACATTACTGATTGATTTAATAAACACCTTTAAAAAACAAAACATTTATAAGAAGCTTTGGATTACATACAGCATCCACCATATAGATCCATGGAGAAGTTGTTACTATAGAAACAAGTGTTGCCAGGCAAAACAAACCTCACCCGGTTGCACTTATGATGAATATGAAGGAAGTGTATAAAAACAGGTAGTCGTCGACTTATGACCTATGCGACTTTACGACCGTCTGGTTATGACTGGCAAGTGTTTCCCAGCTGAGCGTACGACAGTTTCCGCCCCAGCTCCCGGCAGCGCCTCTCGCCGCGTACAACAGTTTCCGCCCCAGCTCCAGGCACATGCGCAGAACCCTTACACTCGCGCTCCCTCGCGCACTCCGTCATACAGTTTCCGCCCCAGCTCCTGGTTTATGAAACGAGCAAATGCTCCCGCCAGCCCGAGCGCTGCAACAGCTGATGATGACGTAGACGACCCACAGCCAAGCACCAGTGATGCCAGCGGTCACCAAGTTTTGTATTTTGCTCTGTTTTACATTTGTATTTTGGTATGTTTCAAACTAAAATGTTTTCTATTTTTCACACCTGTATTTCGTATTTTTTGTTTTGCACATATTAAACGAATTGTACTGTACGCAGTGTAGCATGCAGTGTTGGACTTAAACCAAATGAGCCAAGGTAATGAAATAAGAAAATGTTGATAAAATAAGACTAAGATGATTACAATATCATTACACATCACAATATACTTGTATTCATTTAACATAGGCCGACTTACGACCAGATCGGTTTACGACCGGTCAGTCGTAACCAAACAGTCGTAAGTCGACGACTACCTGTACATATATTTTTTAATTTACTCAGCATAATCAAAAAATGAATTAAAAAAATAAATAAAAAACCCAGAGAAGTAAAATATACCAAGTGTCTGTACTTTATATTATTCTATTCTTACCTCTTACAGTTTTTAAAACTGAAACCTCCGAACCGAGGCTGACATACACATGCTGTCGCCATGACCCAAACTCTTATTTCCCAGAAATGGCCCAGCGCTAGAGCTCAGTGGAATGCACTTTCCCTCTGTAATCAGCATAAACATGTCTGAAAGCGATTTCTTTAGTCTAGTCCATTTATTTCGAATGGTGAACCGAATTGTATACACTCACCGGCCATTTTAATTGGAACACGTGTATGTGCATGCGCAGTGTGTGACTGTTACACTTACTGTACATTCTTACAGCATGATGACATAGTGGCTAGCGCTTCTATACGAGGCAGTAGACACAACAAAAACGATTTTGACCAGATGACCCACAAAATGTTGGAGGTTCTATTTGAGACCAATGGCCATCGATCCTGAAAGTTTCATAAAGATTGATCCAGCCGTTTTCCCGTAATATCGTTTACAAAGCAAACAAAAACCCGACCGAAAACAATACCTTGCCCCCTGGTGGACTCTGTCCCGGTCGAGGTAATAAATAACGAACAAGTGTCAGAGCTGCTGTTACAGAAAATTAATACACAGTATGAACTGGCCTTTACATGTTATTATACAAACTAGAAAATGCTATCCCAAAGATGTTAAGGTAAAAGCTCAAGCCTGAGAAGAGGGATTAAATATACTGGGAGAATGAGTTGATTATGACCGATTAGGCCATTGTTCTCTGTGAAAGAAACATGACCATGTAGTCGAAAGCCCTTCTTACACAGATATTCTGCAATATTGGTGTAAAGAAGGCACCTCAATATTCCAGCTTTAGGTGATCTACACTGAACCAAATAAAGCCAGCCTGAAGCTGCGCCAGTATGTTTTACACTGCATGATGGCGTTCCGCAAACCAGAGACGGTTTGAGAAATAAGAAGCGATTTGAGTTGAGCCAAAAAGGTACATGGACCTTAGAGACACCATAGACAGAGATGTTTGAATTTGTGCTCGTCTTGGAAAGTAAAAAGTAGAGTGTCTAGGTTCAACCCACTCCCCCGTCACCCTTTTGCCCCCGCCATTTCAGCTGTCCTTCTTACCTAGGTGTCGATTCCAGCTCTATTGCTACCAATTGTTCCGGCTCAGAGGAGGAAACACACAGACCCCGCCCATGTTCTGCATTCGGACATTTTATACAGAACGTGAGGCAGAATAAAAGCAAAAAGAATTCCACCTTAAACAAACCAAATCAGTTCCAGGGCTGGTTCGGGGCCAGTGCTGGTGCTGGCTCACAACTCGTTCAACTTGCGAGCCAGCTGAGAACCAGTTTGCTTTTCCAAAGCTCGCGGTGCTAAGGGAAGCCACGTCATTACGTCGCTGTATACGTCAGTTACGTCGCTACGTTTGCATAAACCTTGGCGCGAATATCGAAGCAAAAACAACACGGAAGAAGCAGCAGCAGCAACAACAATAATAATGGATGACTTCGCGTTTGTACAGCTGCTGCTTCTCGTCGCTTAAAAATGGCGATCTTTCGCGGTCTTGTTATTGGTCTTAAAAACTCCGCCCCCCTGCTGACGTAAGCGGTTCTTTCCTCTGGCCCAGCAGAGAGTTGGTGCTAGCCTGGAACCGGTTTTTCTGGCCCCAGAGCCAGTTCTTTGTCAGTAGAAACAGAAAACCCGGTTCCAAACTAAGCACTGGCCCCGAACCAGCCCTGGAACTGCTTTGGTGGAAAAGGGTCTTAAAAACTCCGTGAGTGTGAGAAAAACAGGCTTTACTCATTGCTCAGGAAATCAGGATCATCATCATTTTATCTGTACACTCAGGTTGCTCAAATGCATGCTTGCTTTCTCTCTCTCCCTCTGAGCCACCATATACCAACAAGACCAGAATTTCACAGGAAGTCCTTGTTACCATGACAACCACTGTGACTCCACTCAAAATAACACACCAGGCACTTCTTTCACAACAGACCAATGAGACTGCAGTCATTTTCGGAGAACAGTTATGCCTTTACTTCACTTATCATTATGTATAAAAAGTATAGTGTGCATACATGCAAGCACTGTTGGCTCACAGCAAGAAGGTTCTGGGTTCAAACCCCATGGCCGACAGGGCCTTTCTGTGTGGAGTTTGCACGGTATCTGCGTGGATTTCCCTCCACAGTTAAAAAAAACATGCAGATTATGCAAAAATACCCAGCCACTGGAGTTGCATAAGGCAGTGCATACTTTGTGCTGGTTTCAAGCTCAAATAGGTTGGGGAGGGTTGCATCAGGAAGGGCTGGGCTATCTAGCTATAATATCTTAGAATCTTTTTCTAAAAAGATCTCTAATAAAATTCTAACCTCTATACTAATCAGCTGTAGCTCACTCAATGAAGAAACTGATCAGACACGTGTTTGGTGTAGACAGTTTTGGACATGCCCTTCACTCATCTCCAATCATCAGTGTGAGAAATAAGGCCGGACCAGCGGACATTGACCGGTAATTTTCACATTTGTCCATCTGTATTTGGCCCATGAAAAAAGTTGCAAAGCTATGGGTCTAATCTACTTCCAGTGTTCTTCCAAATGTTGCACTGGATGAATATGTCAGGTCGTAACACAGCCTGTGAAATGGGGGGGGGCCCCCCCACGTGCGCGACTTTAAAAATTCATAACTCAGGCCACCGAAGGTCCAAGTCCCACCAAAATTTACAGACACTTCCCTCTCCCCGAGTGACACACCAAATAAGACAATAATAATACTCTGTATTCACTGTTTTTATTGCACGATGCAAGTGAATTAGTGTTTTAGGGTCGACGGTATCTGATCAATCCAGTCAGTTGATTAAGAGTTCAGTTTACATGAAACTTTGCAGTACAGTATTATGTTAAGTGCCAAACTGCCAATCAATGGTTATGTGCATTTTTTATTCATAATGACCGTCAGTGTCATATGCTTTGGAGGATGTGGATTGAGATTTTAGAAGTTTTTTTCTTCTATTTTCTAAGTTCTAGTTCAGCAGATTTTAGTCTGAATGCCAAACGAAATGACCACGTCTAGTTTTGAGTCATTTTAAAAGTCATTTTGTTACCAAGTTACTTGGAATCTCGTACTCAAGATTTTAACTCTATGTAAGAATAGTTGTATTATTAATTGCTAAATTTCTTACAGACTTATTATAAACATGGTATAGAAAAACTGTCATTGTTGACGATGAGTATTATAGTACCTATATACCAGTAAGTAGTAACCAACTGGAACATCCTTGCCCCCCATACGTTTTTCTAGACATGGAGCTGACCTGTGTACTACTGTTTTCTTAGGTATAAAACTTTAAGCGTAGTTTTCTTGAATCTGACATTTTCTTGAATACAATTTACAATTTGTAGTGTAATTAGCAACTAACGTCAAGTGTAACTTGGCCTTTGAAGATCACAAAAATGTGCCTGGAAATAGCTGAGAAGCCCTCCAGCTTCTGGAGCTCTAAGGCAGGCCCCAGACCCCCAGCTGCATTGTTCTAGGCCTTTGGTCAGTTGTTCAGACAGACTGAAATTTGGACAGACAGACAGACATTTCAGACTAAAGGCCAATTTATGCTGACAACACAGTCCTCGCAGATGGCGTCGCAGATGGCGTCTGCGTAGCCCCCCCACCTTCGCAGACGCTCTGCGCACACCTCCCAAAAATTGTGACCACCGCAGAAGCCTCGCAGACAGCGTCGCAGACAAGAGGGCTCTGATTGGTCCACTCTACATCCGCTGTACACACACTTCCGCTTCCCTACTTTCCCGGCTTGGTTTGTTTTCACGACCGCCATTTTTAAAAACACGAGCGAAGCTGGAGCAGCACGAAGAGCGGTTGATCGAGGAAGTGAGGAAGTACGTACATCTATACGACTCCAGTTCTAGTCATTATAAGTAACCGGAGGATAAACACTCCACTAACCACACCCACCAACTACTCCTAGCGATTTTGCGACTTCGTGCCCCCTTGCGTTGTGGTGGTGAATAACATCGCGCACGCCTATTACTCCCCGCTCAACGATAAATTACAACTGTCGGCGAAAAGCTATCTGCGAAAGCCTTGTCGCAAGAGCATGCAGAGGCCCTTATCTGTCTGCTTAGGCCACACCAATTTAATTAGTTGGTTCTCGGAATTGCCACTTGAAAAAAAATGCAAAATAAAAAAAATAAAATAAAATCGAAATCAAACTCCCACCAACAGAAAAGGTCACGTGACGCCGAAAACCAATCAAATCGCCCTTCACTTTAGATAAAGACTTGTGGAAGAAACATGCCTGTGGAGGGGAATCCTACAAAGCCTGTGTTTGTGATTGTTAGGATATTCAGCGAACAGAAGTGTAAAATCTTTGACAGGTGTGTTGAAATTCTGTTTACTGGTTTGCCTGTATTGTTTGGTCTATTTCCACCGCTAATTTTGCCATCAGAGCATTTTTCCATCAGGGAAAAAGAAACTACCACTGCTGCCTGTGTAGTGCCCTATTTATACAAATAGGAGTCATTCAGGATTCAGCCATGACGCGGAGCAAAAACATGGCTGAATCCTGAATGACTCCTATTTGTATAAATAGGGCACTACACAGGCAGCAGTGGTAGTTTCTTTTTCCCTGACATGGAAGCGCACTTGTATACTGAGGAGGAAAGCAATTTGCATTACAGCCCTGAGGCGGCTCGGCTCAGCTTTCCCTTTCGGGCGCTCTCGTTTTCTGTTAGAATTTGGTAAAGAAAAAATAAATAAATAAATATTATTTACCAGCTTACCGGGTCCATGAACATAAATCTGACAGTTAACAAGGTCGGGATATAAACGAATCGAATACAAACCACCCGCCGGGACTCCTACTTATGCGGCTCCAGCTTATCCTTGAAGCTGGAGCCGCAGCTGGATGAAGCCGACAGCGCGCAGGAAAATAGCGCCAAGCGATTTCGAGGTCTGACTTTTTATTTGGCAACGGTTTTGTGATGCAAATATATCACTCTTTTGAACACATACTGTTTTGAGACAAAAAACGTTTTACTTTCGTGACCCCAACAAACTTGCCGGACTACTTTCGTCTGGACCAAAACTGGACAAGAACTGGACTCACAGGATGCTGTCGGGGTAAGTCAGTGTGTTTGCACGACACTATTGATGGGGATGCCATACAGATTCATGTCAAAAATCCCGAACTATCCCTTTAAAATTAGTTCCCACACTGCATCATTATACAATCAGTGAGGTGATGTTGCATGTAAATTTTACATGATTTGTGCAGGAATTGATAAAATATGGGAGTTTAAAACATGAGAGTGTAAATTACATAGGGATTTCACCAAGAGACTTTAGGAAATTTAAAAAAGAAATAAATTAATTAAAAAAAACTTTAAGTTTACTCTGCTTTTGTCCATTCTGAACAGAATCAGACAGACAATTCAGTTAAAAACAAGAATTTTGTCTTAAGTTATACTGATTATGACCATGAACACCAACTAAATCACATAAAGCTCAGTTTTGATTTCACGTCACGTAATACACATTTCCAGTAGCACATCAGACCAAGACCACAGTCCACTATTTGAACAGAAAGACAACTGTGTTTGTTTGCTTATTTTACTTCTGTGCAGTAGAAAGCTAGAAAAGAAAGTGAAAACACAACACAGCTGGAGTGAGCACTAACCTCCAGCGTACATGACCGCCAACATGATGGAGGAGATCCATGAGACCTGGCTGCTGTTGGCACCGAAGATCACCTCGATCTCTTTGAAGAAAACCGTGATGGATTTGGGGAAGGCGTAGGAGAAGCCAATGCTGATGAAAGCACCGACCACGACGGCCCAACCCCAGCCCCCTTCGGGAGGGGTGTAGCCCGCTGGGCCGCTTGTTGCTGGAGGCATCTCTACACGTCCTGTACACAACAATCAGGTTCGGGGAACACAGTCAGCTGAGCGACACACCGTGAACCTGGGAGAAAGACAAGAGAAATCATTAGTCTTAAAGCATGTAAATTCAAAGAGGGTGAAAATCTGACATGCATCCATTGCAAACAACTAACCGTAGACCATTTTTTGTGCTACAACAAAAACGGATCTGCACGCCCCAACCCAGAATTAGCACTATTTATTATAGATTTTTTTTGATTGCAAGATTACACAGAAGCCTGGTCTTCCTCCGTTTCTTAAAAAAACCCCTCACAACCATCACAGTACTCGAATGTTTGTTTGAATCAACAATCGAACCAATAATTAAGAGTGTGCACGCACGTGTGTGTAGGGAAGTACACATGCAGTTGGAGATCCAATACGATATTAAGCGGGAAGATTCCGAGTTTGCATGTTCTCCCTGTGTCTGTGTGGGTTCACCCCACAGTCCAAAGACATGCAGATTAGGTAAAATACCCAGCCACTGTGTGTGTACAAGACACTGCATACTTAGGCTACATCCACACGACAACGGCAACGAGATGTTATTTAAAAATATATCACGTCCAAATGGGCAACAATCAGTAAAATATCAGGTCCATATGGCAACGCAACGCTTGCTGAAAACGATGCAATACACATGCCACACCTCTAGGGGCGCTGTAAGACGGTCCCTTCGGAGACACCAGAACAATAGAAGAAGTAAGGACGCATGCACATAATGCGCGAGACTTCATATTAGCCACAAAGTCAGGAAAATCTGTTTGTAAAATTACATTATAATGACCAAATACAATGAAAAGTATTTTTCCAGTCTCACCTGTGAAAGATAATCCCATGTGATCTCGTTTGGACGGCAAACCTGTTGGTACAGTTAAACGCAGCTAATCTTTATTCTCCGCTTTGACCTCTCCAATATGGCGGCGAGGATGACGTATGATTCTACATGGAAGGCGGCGTCTTTAATGGTCCAGAATAAATTGAATACTACACGTTGATGGATTAATTTGTTTCTCACCTGTGAAAGGTAATCCCATGTGATCTCGTTTGGACGGTAAACCTGTTGGTACAGTTAAAGGCAGCACATGAATCTTTATTCTCCGCTTTGACCTCTCCAATATGGCGGCGAGGCTGACGTATGATTCTACGCGGAAGGCGGCGTCTTTAATGGTCCAGAATAAATTGGATTAATTTGCTCCTCTACGCCCTTTTTGAGGAATGTATTGTTGGACTTAAATCAACATCTGAAGAGGTGAGATCGCTCCTTTTTTCCCCTATTTTTGCTGGCGGGATTGCACCATTACACAATAAATATTCACAGTGAAAATATTTTGTAAGCGCGTTTCATGAACCAAGTTATAGGATTTGTTGACAACTCGCATCGCAATGAGAAGATCATTGGCACTACTGGTGTTAAGAATCAGACCATTTCATAAATGAATATTTTGCTGTAGAGCTGCAGTGTTTGTACAATTGCATGTTTTTGCTTCACTATTACTGTCACTATTCTGCTTCTTGCATTACTACTGTGAACTAACACTGAACATAATAATAATAATAATATCCAAGCTCGTGTTTCACTCTCACTAGTGCTCTGTAAGGCTTTTTCCTGGTGATATTCGTTACACTTCTACCTGCCGTGAAGCACTCACAGTCATGTGGTTGTGACGTCATCATAAACAAATCCGTTCTACTCATCCAGACGACTTCACAACGGCAACGTTGCCAGATCTTTCCACTCTGGAACCCGTTCTCAAAAAGATTGCATTTTGGGCACCCAAAACGCCGGTGCCGTGTGGACGCCAGGCCTAAACGATAAGCAATTGTATCGGAGTCACCTGAATCCGTTGCCGTGTGGACAGGGCCTTAGTGCCGGTCCCAAGCCTGGATGGACTGGGGAGGGTTGCATCAGGAAGGGCATCCGGTGTAAAACCCATGCCAAATTTGAAGGCCCAGTGTGAGATTAGCATGAGATAAACTGGTTATTAACCTTCTGAAAATAAAAGTCAATTCTGAAATAAAGCTGTGATCAGTTAAGTACACCGTGTACATATCTCCTGCTAAAAGGATGCATAAAATAGGGAAAACTACTAATGGTATAACAGCTAGCTAGCCAGCTAACATTACTTGTCTGTGTTAAATGTGACTGCTGACATCCTGCTAGCCCCGATTAACATTTCAATTCTGACCCCGACTCGCAGCCTTGTCCCTAATGTGGATTAGACAGCAAAGTGTATTTGTTCAACGTTACTGACACTCCCACCATCAAAACAATGTGTTGTTTGTATTCGTTAAGCATGTGTGCGCCAGGTGTTTACAAATGCAAGTTTGGGTCCCAGTGAGAAACCATATTTCTCTTTTGGGTCTTGAGCTTAAATAGTTTGGGAACACTGGCTCCAGGGAAATAAAGACAGCTAGCCTAACCTAAACACTCACACCCAAGTTATCCGTTTGGTTTCAGGAAACGTGCGTTTTCTGGTACAGGCGTATTCTAACAAATTTCCAAATAGATAGGCAAGCAGACTCCCATGTTAGATTCTCATTTGGTCTTAATGTTATTTTAAAGCAAGATATTGGCTAGCAACTTGATTGCTACAATTCACCCATTTGGCAGAAGCCTCATCCCACTGGATGGTACATATTTAAGCACCCGTGCTGAATTTGGTTGTCTGTTTTTACCTCGAGCTAAAAATATTCTCAAGGCCAGTAATTTAAAAGCAACTTCCATCCACAGTAGCATTTTCTTTGCACTATTTAAGCTTAACCGTATTTCTTCCCTGTGATCCAAGTAAAACTCGCTATCTTCAAGTGAAGTCTACGCTACGAAAAACTGAATTTGAGGAGAAGGTTACTTAATCCTAGTGAAATTATCTTGCTGCATGGACAGATAATTTTACTTGACAAGACATCTGAGAATAAGTTGGCTGCGATCTAAAACTAGGTTTAATGATCTCAGAATTTGCGTCGTTTTCTTCTAATAAGAAATGCTAGATCGTTCCAACTATTTTCACTTGCCAAGATATCATTTTTGCAGTGTACTCCTAAAGCATCTTACATAGGACAGACCATACAATTTATTTCAATTCCCATACTCGATTAGCCCTCTGCCATAATTTGACAGGAACCTTGCAAAAAATATTCCAGTAAAAAAGGGTTTAAGATTATGAGCAGCGTGCAGAGAATAACAGAAATTTCAGAAAGTGCCATTTTATATAGTCAGCAAGGTGTAACTACAGCACTAAAGGTGCAGTTTCTCGCAGTTTACCCAATACTCAGCACAACACACCAACTCTTTAACCAACACTGACTGCTCATTAACGCCTACCGTCCTCATGAGCATTGTAGCGCGTCCTACTGTGGCACAAGTAGAACTAAAGTGGTATGATGTGTCTACTGAGGAACCAAGAATCATTACCTTGTTAACTTTGATTACAGCATTACCTTTAAACAGCATGCTAACTCATCTTGTACTCAGAATCCAGACCTCAATTAGATACGCATGCTTACACCTAGACAAACCCAGACCGAGTCCCTCACTATATATTTAAAAAAAAAAATACTCCCAGCTCCTCCAATTTAAGGTGAATACTGTCAGTGTGGGACTTGGCAGATGCCAGAGGACATTACACAGGCAGTAGGCATTTCACAGCTCACTGAACTTCCATGACCCCTGTGCTCACTCGAGGACCCAAATTGTTTTAGCGAAAAGTGCTAAAGACTCAAATTTTTCTTTAGCAATTTGCAATTTCGCTTAGCAAGAAACGCTAAAAGAACAATTTTCTTTTTAGCAAAGTAATTTTTTTTAGCAAGATATGTTATATTTCTAAATGTTTCTTGCACTGACATAATACTGAAAAATGAATTGTTATTGTAGTTTGTTGGTGTTTCAATAGTATTTGCAAGCTTGTTTCCTGCCTTTGTCTTTCCATGTTCTTGATTTATGTTCATAGCATGCTTATTTATTCTTGAATCCTCTTATACGGCTTTATATTAGCTGATCACACAAACTTGAACTCTGCCTGCCATGGTTTAGGGAGTATACAATATTCAAGGTTGAGCAACCTTACAGAGTCATATAAACTATGTTCAATGGAAAGGTGATACATCACTTTATATTAGTGGCCTATACAAATTTGAGCTCTATCTGCCATGGTTTGGGAGTTATAGGCAATTCAAGTTGAGCGACCTCAAGTCTGACCTTTCAAGGTCCCCCGAGGTCATGTATGCTATTGGGCCTTTTCCACTACCCTTTTTCAGCTCACTTCAGCCCAACATGGCTCGCGTTTCGACTACCTCAGAGCAGCACGACTGAGCTCACTTCAGCCTTACTCAGCACCCAAAACTCGCACGGTTTTGGAGTGAGGCTGAGGCGAGCCAAACCGAGCTGACGGGGCTAGGGGCGTGAGGAGACACTCCCCTGTGCACTGATTGGTGAGGAGGAGTGTCCTCACATGCCCACACACGCCCCGTGAGCACGCTGGGAACCACCATCTGTAAACACCGTAAACCCGGAAGAAGAAGAATTACGACAAATATTATGCACCTCGCCTCATCTATACGCTCTTGCCAGTATCTGTTGGCGTTGTCGGTGACAACAAGCGACAGCACCAAGACCAGCAACACTAACGACTCAATGTCCTCCATGTTTATTGTTTACTATCCGGGTTGTAAGACTACCACTTAAAAGGCCACTGATGTCACTGTTTGCGCCGCATAACGACATCACGTGATGTCCACCCACTTTCGCTAACTCCACCCAATGTGTCCACCCACTTCCAGCCAGCACGGTTCAGCGCAGTTGTAGTCGAAATGCAACTCCAACAGCCCCACTCAGCTCGACTCAGCCCAACTCAGCACCGCACGGCTCAGCCCAACTCAGCTGCGTCGGTAGTGGAAAAGCCCCATATGTTCAAGAAAATGCTGATTTCATATTAACTGCTCATACAAACTTGAGCTTCATCTGCCATGGTTTGGGAGTTAGAGGCCATTTAGAGGTCCATGGTAACCCAAGGTCATGTATAAATTTGAACTGGCCAAGTTGGCCTGGCCAACATCAGTGTCGGACCTGGCCAACATCAGTGGCTGGCCTTGCTAATATATTAATTTTATTTTATTTTTTTCAAAATTCTATTTTAACATCTCAACCACTGGTATTGCCTCGTGTGCGTGTTTTCATTATTGCGATGTGTGCATGTGTGTGGTTGGGATTGTGTGTATGTACTAGGGGTGGGTATTGCTAAGGACCTCACGATACGATACGCATCACGATACTTGAGTCACGATACGATACGCATCACGATACTTGAGTCACGATACGATATTGCGATATTCTACATAGTTCACTGAAAAATGTAAACTGCATTATGCATCTTAAAATCCGAGTTGTATGTACATCAGATGATAGTGATAATTCATGGGACAAACTGAGTCAAAACAATGTAATTCAAATTATCCATGCCATTTTATTGTAACTATACAAGCACAAGTTACAACATATTTGCAGGAACAACACACTGTCTGGAACACACTGAAAAGTGCAGTGTGCATTTTAATCTCCCTGAGCACAATTATGAAACAAAGTGCAGTGTGGGTCAGTGTCCACACACTGAAACTGAACTGAAACCTCAGTGAATCACGTTTCTTCTGAACTTTGAGTAAATACTCAAAATAAAATGCAGTGTCTCACACACACTAAAATTGAAAATGCAAAATAAAGTGCAGCTTCTTGCCTTTGGTCTTAAATGACAAAATTAAGTTCACAGTTACAGTAAGTCACACATCACTGAAGTAGACGGGAGGACTTTGGCGCTGTCCAGTGTAGTTTGCTTCGGGTCGGGTTTCGGTGGTTCCAGCTGAGCTAATATGTCGGGTTGGTGTCGTGCTTTAAGTTCGCAAGTTTGTTGTGTTACCTGAATATCTAATTAGCGCGAAACAGGTTTTGCAAAGTGCGTACTCTTTGTCCAGCTCACTGTTTTTTTTCTCCTTTCCTTTGGAATCCAAAGTGCCTCCAAACATCTGCCTTAAAGTTCGGCGGCATCTCTAGGTTTACGTTAACAGCCATGCTTGCTTGTTTTTTTTCCTCACTGCAACCACCGGGAAAAAAAGAGAAGACGAAGAGTGCCTTGCAGTGAGGTAGCGGCACAGCGACACCTTGCAGAGCGGAGGTGCGGAAGTCGTACTGGATTTACAACCCGTCTGAAACATGATTTATTATTTGAAAAAATATCGATATTCAAATTTTGAGTATCGATATTGAATCGGAAGACAAAGTATCGCGATATATCGCCGTATCGATATTTTTGCCCACCCCTAGTATGTACAGTTAGGTCCATAAATATTTGGACAGAGACGACATTTTTCTAATTTCGGTTCTGTACATTACCACAATGAATTTTGAACAAAACAATTCAGATGCAGTTGAAGTTCAGACTTTCAGCTTTAATTCAGTGGGTTGAACAAAATGATTGCATAAAAATGTGAGGAACTAAAGGGCAATTCCATGTAAATGTCAACCTCACCATGCAAAAATAAAGCAACAAGTAATACATCAAAACCACTCCCAGAGATATCACCTAGGCCTGTATTTTACAGATGTGAATAAGTTGAACCAATTTGTCACAAGAATTGTTCCCTTCGCCTTCACTACTTTAGCTAATGACACGAATAACTATGATCATGTACAATTCTATATTATTGCCACAAGCCACAGAAATGTATGCTAAAATCCACAAAACAGCAAAACAATAGCCATCCTAAATATCATTTAAGAACTTTGATAGTTTTAGCTGATATTTAGAGAGTTTTTCAAAGGGTTATGGTGGTTAAATTGCTGATTTTCTAAACATATGCCATGTCTATTTCAGACGCGTCACATCCATAACAGAATTTCGTCACATCCATAACGCTGACTTTTCCTTCCGAAACTCTGCATGAAATACAAAATATTTTAAACAAAGATTTTTTTTAATATTCACCTTGGACCCCTCTATCAAATGGATATCTCCATTTCGACATTAGGTTTACAATTTCACAGAGTTTGATAAAAATGTACAGTCACCCAAGAAAAGTGATACTTTTTCTGTCACATCCATAACGCATCTTTTATTGACATTTTCTGGCATGCCCTAGATGTACTATGGGAATTGTTCTTGTTCTATCACTTCTCCAGTATGGTACAGCCTTAAAATATGCAACACCTGTTTAAATACTGGGAGACAATAAAACATGCACTGGGTCATTTGTTGCCATTTTGAGTTCAAGTGTCACGTCCATAACGCTGGAATTGCTCTTAAGCATTTTTTAAACACAATCCCTTCATTTCAGGGGCTCAAAAGTAATTGGACAAATTAAATGATTGTAAATAAAATGTTCATTTCTAATACTTGGTTGAAAACCCTTTGTTGGCAATGACTGCCTGAAGTCTTGAACTCATGGACATCACCAGACGCTGTGTTTCCTCCTTTTTAATGCTCTGCCAGGCCTTTACTGCAGCGGTTTTCAGTTGCTGTTTGTTTGTGGGCCTTTCTGTCTGAAGTTTAGTCTTTAACAAGTGAAATGCATGCTCAACTGGGTTGAGATCAGGTGACTGACTTGGCCATTCAAGAATATTCCACTTCTTTGCTTTAATAAACTCCTGGGTTGCTTTGGCTTTATGTTTTGGGTCATTGTCCATCTGTATTATGAAACGCCAACCAATCAGTTTGGCTGTATTTGAGCACACAGTATGTCTCTGAATACCTCAGAATTCATCCGACTGCTTCTGTCCTGCGTCACATCATCAATAAACACTAGTGACCCAGTGCCACTGGCAGCCATGCATGCCCAAGCCATCACACTGCCTCCGCCGTGTTTTACAGATGATGTGGTATGCTTTGGATCATGAGCTGTACCACGCCTTCATCATACTTTTTTCTTTCCATAATTCTGGTAGAGGTTGATCTTGGTTTCATCTGTCCAAAGAATGTTCTTCCAGAACTGTGCTGGCTTTTTTAGATGTTTTTTAGCAAAGTCCAATCTAGCCTTTTTATTCTTGAGGCTTATGAGTGGCTTGCACCGTGCAGTGAACCCTCTGTATTTACTTTCATACAGTCTTCTCTTTATGGTAGATTTGGATATTGATACGCCTACCTCCTGGAGTGTGTTGTTCACTTGGTTGGCTGTTGTGAAGGGATTTCTCCTCACCATGGAAATTATTCTGCGATCATCCACCACTGTTGACTTCTGTGGGCGTCCAGGTCTTTTTGCACTGATGAGTTCACCAGTGCTTTCTTTCTTTCTCAGGATGTACCAAACTGTAGATTTTGCCACTCCTAATATTGTAGCAATTTCTCGGATGGGTTTTTTCTGTTTTCACAGCTTAAGGATGGCTTGTTTCACCTGCATGGAGAGCTCCTTTGACCGCATGTTTTCTTCACAGCAAAATCTTCCAAATGCAAGCACCACACCTCAAATCAACTCCAGGCCTTTTATCTGCTTAATTGAGAATGACATAACGAAGGAATTGCCCACACCTGCCCATGAAATAGCCTTTGAGTCAATTGTCCAATTACTTTTGGTCCCTTTAAAAACAGGGTGGCACATGTTAAGGAGCTGAAACTCCTAAACCCTTCATCCAATTTTAATGTGGATACCCTCAAATGAAAGCTGAAAGTCCGGACTTTATGTCCATGTCCATTACATAACTAGAATTTGAATATGTTTCAGTAAACAGGTAAAAAAAACAAAATTTGTATCAGTGTCCAAATATATGTGGACCTAACTGTATGAGTGTGTGTATAATTGGGATTGTGTGTGTGTGTGTGTGTGTGTGTGTGTGTGTGTGTGTGTGTGTTCATGATTGAGATGTGTGTATGTGTGTGATTGGGATTGTGTGTGTGTTCATGATTGAGATGCGCGTGTGTGTGTGTGTGTGTGTGTGTATATAATTGGGATCCGTGTGTGTGTGTGTGTGTGTGTGTGTGTGTTTGTTTGTTTAGGGGGAGGGGCGTGTCTTTATGGGTAGGATGAAGGGAGCTCAGGGAGTTAAAATCAATGGTTGTTTCTTATAAATTAATCTCATAACCCAAATATAATGATATTCACCATTAATTTCTCAAATGAAACACTTGCAGTCAAAACTTTGAACCATGTGCGTCAAAACGCTCTGAAAACAAGGTACACTTGGTCGTTATACCCTGGTTCATCTGTGAGTTCTTCCAAAGTTCTGTCAGGGTTGATATGTAGAAAATACGTCTTTAGAATGGTTATATCGTGTTTTTATCCCTGTTACGACCCTGGTGCCAGGGGTCGTGTGTGTGGTTATGTGTGGGTGCATATGTGTTTTTTTTTTCTCTCTCTCTCTCTCTCTCTCTCTCTCTCTCTCAGGTGGACGCCCGTTCCTCTTATACGCAGCTGTTCCCACTCACCTCGTTGAGGGGCCATGTTAAAAGTGAGAGGGAGACGCCTTTCGAGAGAGTGTGTGAGCCGGTGGGCTGTGGCGGTGACAGTTAAGAGTTGTGAGCCGCATCTAGTGAGAGTGTGCTGCTCCTTTAAGGGGAAAGGCGCGTGCGTAATCCCGGATCTGTTTGGTTGTGGTTTGTTTGTTGTACTGTTGGTGAGAGAACTTGACTCGTGTTTGTTTTTCCTTTGTTTGGAGACCAGTGACTTTAGTTTTTTTTTTCTATTTTGTGAATAAAAACGGTTTCCTTTTCGGCCCCGAGTCCGCCTCCTTGTCCTCTTTTTCCTCCCGGGTCATTTTGGTTTATCTCTGTTGCTTCCCCCATCCCCTATTTTGCCGCGGGGAATGTAACAATCCCTAACTGAGAAAGCTAACAGAATATTCTAATGTTATCTCACTTTTTAGATAAGTTTTTGTCATACGTAAAGTCGGATAATTTATTTTAAACAAACCTCGCTATAATCTTGTTCACTAATGAGCGAGAATTACCAATAAGAGGCTTCGAAACTCGGGGGCGTTGGTTATAAATCAAAACATCGAAGATGGACACGAAAGGTACTGTTTATCTTGAGAAATCGCAATTGTTTGATGGCTTTTGCTTAAACTTTAAATGACTTTTGCATAAAATGCGAATACAGATGATTTTCTTTTCGCAAATTGGAATAAAACTTCGCAATTTGCGGACGTGCGAGCGGCTAGCGTGAGCCCAGGACCCAATTCACTTACTGTAAGTGACCTTTCTAAATCTGTCTCAGCGACTCTGGGCCTCAGCAGTGAAGTCATGGCTGAGCCTTTAGAGAGAAAAAAAAAAAAGTCAGAAAACGTACGTCTCTGGCACCTTAATGAAACGTGTCTGAGGATTCAGAGGCCTCCCAACTCAGCTCGCAGCTCCCAGGATGCATCTGTATGCAAATATGCCAGTGCTCAAAGATTAGGAATCTTATAACTGGTCAGATAACCAAATACACCCCCCCAAAGAAAATTGGCTTTTCTGTATTTTGACCATTTTCTACATCAAAACTATTAAATAACATATGGAACATATAGAGAACTGTCATCTCATTATCTCATCTCATTATCTCTAGCCGCTTTATCCTGTTCTACAGGGTCGCAGGCAAGCTGGAGTCTATCCCAGCTGACTACGGGTGAAAGGCGGGGTACACCCTGGACAAGTCGCCAGGTCATCACAGGGCTGACACATAGACACAGACAACCATTCACACTCACATTCACACCTACGGTCAATTTAGAGTCACCAGTTAACCTAACCTGCATGTCTTTGGACTGTGGGGGAAACCGGAGCACCCGGAGGAAACCCACGCAGACACGGGGAGAATATGCAAACTCCACACAGAAAGGCCCTTACCGGCCACGGGGCTCGAACCCGGACCTTCTTGCTGTGAGGCGACAGCGCTAACCACTACACCACTGTGCCGCCCCAGGGAATTATGTGGTAAACCAAAAAAAGTGATGCTTCATATTTTAGACTCTTCAAAAGTAGCCAGCGTTTACCTTGAGGATGCTTTGCACACTATTGGCGTTATCTTAACCAGCTTCATGAGGGAGTCACCTGGAATGCTTTTCAATTAACAGGTGCCTTGTCAAAAGTTAAATCAGGGCAATTTCTTGCCTTCTTAATGCCTCGGTCACAACCGGCCGTACGTGCTCCTACGGCCGGTCTATGTGCAAAAAACGCAAGAAACGCACGGAGGGCGCACGTGTGACGTGCTGATTCTCGACCCGTAGACTGGTTGCAGACCGGCCGCAGAGGTTCTTTGTCATGCCAAACAAACTCTATGGGCGCTTACGTTTTTTTCAGGTTGCAAGACAAACTTACGGCCAACGTGCGTCTTTCTCCACAAAAAAAAAAAAAAAAAAAAAAAAAAAAAGCAGCGATTTGGGAAACGCCAAAAATCGCACAGCCAAAAAAATCATACGTCCGGTTGTGACCTTGGCTTAATGTGTTTGAGATCAAACAGTAAATGACGAATAAAGAGACAGTAAATAGCCCTATTCCACAACTGTAGTAATCCATGTATCAAGAACCGCTCAACTAAGTAAAGAGAAACGACATCCGTCATTACTTTAAGACATGAAGTATTTTAATAAAAATAAAGGAAAAAAAAAACCCAACGAATTAGGTGGTGTCCAAATTTTTGACTGGTACTGTTCATACGTACGTATGTATAGACAAAAACTTGAGCAATCCACTGGGCAAATAAAAGCTCCCAGTCCCATCTTTTAACTGCCTGGAAACCTAATCAACTCGTCTCAAAAAGGTGGCAGCAAATGAAAATGAAATAAACGTATGGTGAACTAAAAGACAAAAGGGAAGCAAAACAGTAGATTATGTTTCTCTTCGAAACAAATTCTAAAATAGCACACCATGTTTGGCTACCAGATGTGCTGCACTGTTCTCACATTGCACACAAGTTGTTAATTCCAGTGAGTGACTATTTTCCCCTGATATATTTAACCATGAGGAGACACTGCATGTTGTATCAACAGGAGACAAACAAGTTTACTGCCCTCAACTTTGTTAGTGCTGTTTGCACATACCTGCATGTTCCTGAGTCTGAAAAGGTCACTTATGCATGTTATTCAGGCTCGGGGTGGGGGAAGAGTTTTATAGTCAGCCAGATGCATGTAATGGAGCAGACAACGGGACTGGGAACGAGCAGTGCGAGCTATAGTTCCAGCATCAATGGTGTCACACTTCAAAGCAAATCATGTTTAACCATGGACACCAAATTAAAACCTTTGTTCAGCAAAAATAAGGAACAGGATGTTTTCTTCTTCCTGGTTATTGAAACTAGGACTATATAAAATTGCCCGTTAAGCCACCATAATTTAAAAAATAAATAAATAAAGTCCGGGCATAAAACCTGCCTGTGGGCGTCCGATTTGTCCATCCATGAACGTGCTACCAAGACAAATAACTTTCAACAAAAAGGTAACCCAACTGAAAGTGTTGTAGAGATTTTAAATCTACTTCCTTCCACAATAGTGCAGAATTATACACCCTGGGATTACCTACACACACAAACACTCATGCTGTCAAGCCTCTATTAAAGTGCATATCACGGGTAAATTCAGGAGCAAGATCAATGTAATTCTCCTATTTTATATTAAACTTTGGTCAAATATCTGTCACATTTTGTGCAATTTTTTTTTACCTTGCGCAATACCAGAAAAATTGAGTTGAAATCAAGCCATTTGAGGCGAATTGGTCCGCCTCTGGAAAAAAAAAAACTCGGCATTTGGATTTCCCAGCAAACACTGATTTTCGTGACGTCGCGTGCGGGACGCCTCCCTCTGAATCCTACGTCAGCGCTGGTCTGTTTATGAGAAAACAACCTGGTGGTTTTCTGCAAATTTCTTCAACGTTATCGCGTAATTATTAAAATGGTTAACGGATGTATCGTAGGAGGCTGTAGCAACACCAATCTTGATGGGATTAGTACTCATCGTTTCCCAAAAGAACGGACAAATGAGAGAGAAATGGGAGCGCTTGGTCTACACAGGCTGTGCACTGAAACCGTGCAAAGCTCTTGCAGCCTGCTGGCGCTTCCGCAGGTGACGTCACGAATCTGGCTCCAGACTCCCTTGGGGTTTTTCCAGATGCGTTTTGTTATTTTATTTTTTTCTGCTGTAGACAGATGGCCTTGTGCAAAATTACCCTTCTGGATGAGTGCGCAAAGGGACATACTTTCACATTTAAAAAAAAAAAAGAAAAAAAATATATATGTCCAGAATATGCACTTTAAGATGCGCACGTGTGTACACATTATGTGAAAGGGACTAATAACCAACAGCCAGCAAACTGCTGTGCTTCTAAGGAAATTCTGCTGCACTCCTCTCTCTTTTTTTTGCATATGCACGTGTGCACACCTCCATGCGGTTTACGCAGGAAGAGCAGAATACATACAGTACTTGTGTACTCAAACCTCTGTAGTTTCTGCAGAAAGAGCTGAATGCATACAGCAGTTCCACCATTTTTGATTAAATTCTCCAGGATGATGAAGCTTAGCCAACTAGACTAATTTTTGCAAACATTTATGACTATTCTGAAGTAGGGATCGACCGATATGTTTTTTTCAGGGCCGATACCGATACCGATTATTATGGAATTGGGATGCTGATAACCGATATGTGCAACCGATAAATGTAAACATTATAATTCACATGAAATTAAACATAGCACACACTGACACAGACCTTCATATCCATGAAATGTATGTTTAATTGTAAAATTGAACATAAAATTTTGTGCAGGGAGATGCCAGCAGCATTTGTAAAATAAAGTCAAACATTAGTTAGGATAAAATGAGAAATAAAATAATAAAATAAATATTCACCAATAAAAAAATCACTCCCTACTATATTGCAGCTCACCATTTTCAGTGGAAAATAAATGAAAATACACTCTGGATTCTTTTACACTAAGAACTAAGTAAGACTTACCAACTTCAAGTAGTTTTTAAATAACAAACCAAGTGTAGGGAGCTGCCTGCAGCATTTTTTAAAAAGTAAAATCAAACATACAGTAAAGTAGGCTATCACTCCCTATTAGGAGCGGCTGCTCCTTTAAGAGTATATCGCTTTCCGAATCAGAAGCGCTAGCGAGGAGAATCACTTGCGCAAGAATTATGCCGCTTTTCCACTACAAACGCGGCTGAGTCGGGCTGAGCCGTGCCGTGCTGAGTCGAGCTGAGTGGGGCTGTTGGAGTTGCATTTCGACTACAACCGTGCTGAACCGTGCTGGCTGGAAGTGGGTGGACACATTGGGTGGAGTTAGCGAAAGTGGGTGGACGTCACGTGATGTCGTTAAGCAGCGCAAACAGTGACATCAGTGAGCTTTTAAGCGGTAGTCTCACGACCTGAATAGTAAACAATAAACATGGAGGACATGGAGTCGTTAGTGTTGCTGGTCTTGGTGCTGTGGCTTGTTGTCACCGACCACGCCAACAGATACTGGCAAGAGCGTATAGATGAGGCGAGGCGCATAAGGCTCCAGAAATTCTCGTAATTCTTCTTCTTCCGGGTTTACGGTGTTTACAGATCCCAGCGTGCTCGCGGGGCGTGTGTGGGCATGTGAAGACACTCCTCCTCACCAATCAGTGCACAGGGGAGTGTCTGCTCACGCCCCCAGCCTCACTCAGCTCGGTTTGGCTCGCTTCAGCCCCACTCCAAAACGGTGCGAGTTTTAGGGGCTAAGCAGGGCTGAAGCGAGCTGAGTCGTGCTGTTTTTTGGTAGTCGAAACGCGAGCCGTGTCGGGCTGAAGTGAGCTGAAGCGAGCTGAAGTGAGCTGAAAAAGGGTAGTGGAAAAGGGCCATTATAAATACTAGTCACACCTGGCTTGTTTAAATGTTCAAACAGCGCTTTATAAAGTTACCGAACATACAAGTGCAGTGCGCTTTCTGAGCACGAGTCACATCATGAAGTTTACTCATCACCATAACAAATAGCCAGTAGGCTTGCGCTAGCCTACAGAACACAAACACTACGTTTTATTTCGTCTTCCCTTGACCGCCTCTCTGTATGGCTGTCATTCTACTGTTCGAGTAGAACTACTGACACATTCACAATGTTTCCAGACGGGGATTTAAAAATGACTGCAGCCTACATTATGCTGTTTCAGCGAGACTAGTTGGTTGTAGGCTAATTCAAGTGCTTCCTTCTGTAAGCTAAGTTTGCCTGGCTACACAGATGTAAATGGACAATTTTAACGAGTAGTAGATGAAGAATGTAAACATATAATGATGTTGTGCTTTTGCAACTTGTGCGTTTGTGACTTATTGCGGGCAGTGTTGCCAGATTGGGCTTTTTTAAGTGCATTTTAGCGGGTTTTGAACATATTTTGGCTGGAAAACGTCAGCAGTATCTGGCAACGCTGATTGCGGGAAAAGCAGCATGTCCTTACCTTGATACGGGCGCCTTGAAACAGTTCAGAGTGTTTAGCTGCGCATGTCGATTGGCTATATCTCTTGTGCCAAACAAATCAGATGTTGTGGTGGGCGGGACCGTGTTCTTGAACTCAGAGAGGCGAGTGCAGGAAAGGACGTGCAGTGACAGTTGCGTTAGGAACGAAATGGCTGCAAAAAGGCATGTTATCGGCATATCGGTGGAAATTATGGCTGATACTGATAACCCTAAAAATGCAGAATATCGGCCCGATATATCGGCCAGGCCGATTATCGGTCGACCCCTATTCTGAAGTATTAGCATTCGCTATTAATATGAGCCAGATGCAACTCCTTAAAAAAAAAAAAAAAAAGGATAAAATAAATAAAAAAATCCCAAGACCAACTTAGAGAACATAATATATTCAACCACAAAGCAATACATTTCTATTATATAGAGGAAATTTGAATGTAGTAGCTGCAACCTGAAGTGTAGCCCAGAACAGAGCAGAAATGTTGGCTCACGATGACGAACAGTCAACAGCTCCGTATTTTGCAGTGGATAGTATGCCACCAAAAAAACCCCACCAAAACCCACAATAATTATGAATTAATAGCAAATGTTCGCCCAAGTATAACTGGTTAGTGATCCCTGTAATACATGGCATCATTCTCCAAAGATTGATTTAGTAAATATTTCTCACTCAGGTCACATTAATTTAAATAAATAAATAAAACAAACAAACAAACCCACACCCCTCCCCACCCCCTTCACGTGGGAGGAATTTTGCTGGAACTGGCTACTGCAAATCAATACGGAACTCTTCTGAACATTCTATGACAACATTTCTATCCTATTGGGAATGCTATCTTCAAGGATGATCCCACCCTCATCAGTGCTTGAGGGCTCAATGAACGGTTCGAGGAATACGAAAACGAAGTAACTTGTATGCTATTGTCTTCAGGTCACTAGATCTGAACACCTATGGGAGATTTCCGACTGACGCTGGACAGTGCTCTCTACCACCACCACTCCTTGGAAGCAGCAGCAGCCGTTATTCATCACATGTACATTTGCAGTGAAATGCTGCCTCCTCTGCATTTAGCCCATCTGAAGCAGTGAACGCATGCACACAGCAGTCCACACTGAAGGTAACAGCTTGCTACATACAAGAAGAGCTTAAACATTGAGCACTGCATTTATGCACGTTCGTCTGTAGGTGCAGTCTGCAACAATCTGCCTAGTTATGATTGCTCCTCAGCAAAACCCTCATTATTCCATAAGCAGGCCTCAGAGAGCAAGGTCACGTTCTTGCAGAAATGCTGGCTCAGCTATTCCATGGCTTCTGGTTACATGCATCCTGTTTGTGCGGACCTGGACTAGCTGAGCTTTCGCCAATATCCAAAAAAGGAGAGCCGAAGAGAAAGCATCCGAACAGCAGTCAAGAGCAGCAACAGGCAGCACATCTTCAGCCCAGTCTCCAGCAGGATGCAGTATCCTCCAGAATTATTGGCACCCTTTATACAAATGAGCAAAATTTTATATCTCTCTCACTCACACACAGTGATCTTTCGAGTTTGAACAATACAAGCACATTGTTTTATTTAAAATGTTTTTCCTCCAAATAGTTTAATTAGTGCATTTTTTTCCGCAAAATCATTGGCACCCTTTAAAATTAATATTTTGTGGTGCCTGTCCTGGAGAGAACAGCAGCACAGTCTCTTCTTTGCAATGTCTAACAAGGTTGCAGACACTTAAACGGATCCATAGAGGTGGAGAATATTTTAAAGCCCTTGTACTCTTAGAGGCGGCATCGTGGTGTAGTGGTTAGCGCTGTTGCCTCACAGCAAGAAGGTCCTGGGTTCGAGCCCCGGGGCTGGCGAGGGCCTTTCTGTGCGGAGTTTGCATGTTCTCCCCGTGTCTACGTAGGTTTCCTCCGGGTGCTCCGGTTTCCCCCACAGTCCAAAGACATGCAGGTTAGGTTAACTGGTGACTCTAAATTGACCGTAGGTGTGAATGTGAGTGTGAATGGTTGTCTGTGTCTATGTGTCAGCCCTGTGATGACCTGGCGACTTGTCCAGGGTGTACCCCGCCTTTCGCCCGTAGTCAGCTGGGATAGGCTCCAGCTTGCCTGCGACCCTGTAGAAGGATAAAGCGGCTAGAGATAATGAGATGAGAATGAATGTACTCTTAGATTTGTGGCTGTAGACTTCTCTCTTCTGTTCAGACAATCCAAAAATTGACCTGGTCCTTGCATAACACTGTTTGTGGAAGTGTTTGGCCCAGTCTGAACCTCTTGGCAGAGGCAACCAAGTTTTGGCTGAAAATATCCTGATACTTAGTAGGGATGGCGAAAACTAAAAAAAATCTTGACCGACCACCGAGCCTCATTAGCCGGTTAAAGTCGGTTAACCTATGAGTTTAAACAGGGATGCAAACGGCGCGCCTTTTTCACGGATGAATCATGCAGATCCAATTTTTTGGGGGGGGAGGGCGTTGGAGTGTCTGAATAATTTCATCAGAGTAAATTCTGTATTAAAATTACTAAATAAGCAAATGCCGTTACAGTCCATGAAACATAGGAAGTATAAGTATGAGAAGAAAACAGTAAATCAGAAAGCTGCGCACATTTGCGCGGAAGCTGCGCAAATGTGCGCAGCTTTCTGATTTACTGTTTTCTTCTCATACTTCCTATGTTTCAACTGGGGCGGTAGGGCGGGACATGACTGAATGGGTGTTTCTGATTTGTCAGCTGTCGTCCTTACACCGCATGGCATGCCCCAAGCGTTTACAACACAGAATTCCAGGTTCTCCGTTCCAAAATCGGCAGCTTCAAAACGATTGATTTTTTTTTTTTTAACCGACAACCAAAAAAAAAAATTAACCGGTTGACGTTGATTCGGTCCATCACCGGTCAAACGGTCATCGGTTAACATCCCTAATAAATACTTAGGGATGATTCATGATCTACAATCTTCACAGGAGCCCCCAAAAGCACCAGCTCCAAAATAACCTCCAAATATCCAAGTCCTTCTGTAAAATAAGAGAGGCATCAGGTGTTTCTCCTTTTGACTCCAAAACATGCTGATGGTGTGAATGACACCAGAAGTCTGATCTGGTTATCTTCTGACACCACCACATGAAGCCAACTGAAATTCTTTTGATGCTTTATGAAGTTCAGGACGGGTACTGCAATCTGTGGGATTCTCTCAAGTAGTGCTGCTTTCTTGCGACCCTTCCAAACAGCTTATGGGAGGCGTTTACCAGCATTTGATTTTCAAACTTGAAAACCACAAGAATCAACTGCATTGTACGATTCTAAAACTAATCTTTGACCTCTTCCCAGCTCCCACTTTCCACCCATGATGTATCTGCATTTACAGTCCCTGGGGACTGTGAGTAAATGAAAAACTGTACAAGTTTTTTACAAAATCATTTGTTTGCATCTACTTAAAATTCAGTAGAAGCACCACTTTAGGCATGCGTTTCTGAGAGAAAATGCTATTATTAAAAGACGTGTTCAAGAATGATGCGCGCACAAGGTCTGTGTATACATTTTTATGAAGGGTGCCAATAATTCTGAAGGGGGCTAGAAATCCTTAATCTTGATGCTGGGTACCTTTGAGAAAATGATTGCAGGGATTAACACTTAACTGTTTAGCTTTGTTTTTTGAGGAAGTAGAAGGGGCGGCACGGTGGTGTAGTGGTTAGCGCTGTCGCCTCACAGCAAGAAGGTCCGGGTTCGAGCCCTGTGGCTGGCGAGGGCCTTTCTGTGTGGAGTTTGCATGTTGTCCGCGTGGGTTTCCTCCGGGTGCTCCGGTTTCCCCCACAGTCCAAAGACATGCAGGTTAGGTTAACTGGTGACTCTAAATTGACCGTAGGTGTGAATGTGAGTGTGAATGGTTGTCTGTATCTTTTGGCCCTTTTCCACTACCCTTTTTCAGCTCACTTCAGCCCGACACGGCTCGCGTTTTGACTACCTCAGAGCAGCATGACTCAGCTCGCTTCAGCCCTGCTTAGCACCCAAAACTCGCACGGTTTTGGAGTGGGGCTGAAGCGAGCCAAACCGAGCCGAGTGGGGCTAGGGGCGTGAGGAGACACTCCCCTGTGCACTGATTGGTGAGGAGGAGTGTCCTCACATGCCCACACACGCCCCGCGAGCACGCTGGGATCTGTAAACACCGTAAACCCGGAAGAAGAAGAATTACGAGAATTTCTGAAGCCTTATGCGCCTCGCCTCATCTATACGCTCTTGCCAGTATCTGTTGGCGTTGTCGGTGACAACAAGCCACAGCACCAAGACCAGCAACACTAACGACTCCATGTTTATTGTTTACTATCCGGGTCGTGAGACTACCGCTTAAAAGGTCACTGATGTCACTGTTTGCGCCGCCTAACGACATCACGTGACGTCCACCAACTTTCGCTAACTCCACCCAATGTGTCCGCCCACTTCCAGCCAGCACGGTTCAGCGCGGTTGTAGTCAAAATGCAACTCCAACAGCCCCACTCAGCTCAACTCAGCCCAACTCAGCACGGCACGGCACGGGTCAGCCCAACTCAGCCGCGTTTGTAGTGGAAAAGCGGCATATGTGTCAGCCCTGTGATGACCTGGCGACTTGTCCAGGGTGTACCCCGCCTTTCGCCTGTAGTCAGCTGGGATAGGCTCCAGCTTGCCTGCGACCCTGTAGAACAGGATAAAGCAGCTAGAGATAATGAGAATGAGATGAGGAAGTAGAAGAAATACAAATTGAGTCATTCACTTCTGAACAAATACCAACACTAATTGTGGTGCAACAACAGCTTGATCATTCTTATGCTTTCTTCCCTTCCTTCCCCCAGATCAAGAAATTTTGATATCCTCATTAAATACCCCCCCCAATAAATAAATAAATAAAATTTTCTCACTGGTGCAAAAATAAACCCTGAGTGCCAGACTAATCAGACTGACTGATTCATATTTTGTCAAGTGCTTCTGATCGCTCTCTGGAACAAATGTTGTAAAAACCATGACGCTGTGAGATTTTTGAAAACAGTAGGAACATATGAAGACGTTTTATTCTCTAAAATGGTAACAGAGATGAAATGTTAGCTATGGCCTCATTTGAGGAACATGACATAAAACCATTTAATGTGAAATGGTATTTAAAAGCATGCTTTTCATTAAAAAAAAAAGTAGCATTACATAATTCACAATGGACCTGAAAGAGAAAAATGCCTCCAGCCCATCAGCAAGAAATACAAAATGGTAGATAAACTCTTCATCTTATCAACGCCTACGCTATGCTTTTAAATGGATGCTTTGGCTGGAAGTCTCAGGAGATTGAGTAGAGGATTCCTTCTTCCAGCTCCCCATGGTGTTCCATGTGCTGAGGCCAGACCAAAGAATGTACTCTGGTATTCAATGGGATGCACATCCTCTCAAAACACCACAACCCAGAGTTGTCCGTGTCAAATGCCATGTAAATAAGGCCGAATCCCATTTCACCCCTTGGACATACCCCTTGGCCCTTCCCCTCCATTTTGCGCGTTCACGTGAAGGGGTAGGGGTATCCCAATCCCAGTTAACGCGGAGGGGTAGGGGTAGGGCTTCTGTACCCCTCCAAACGGAGATTTTCCTGGAGCTGACTCCGAACGAAGGGGTTTGAGTGATTTCCCACAATGCCATGCGGATTTCAGCGAGATTTCATGCGGATTTCAGAAAGATGGCGGTTCCCGCGGCGAAAGATTGTCATAAATGTATTTTCTCCATTATTTACGTGTTTTAAGTTGTTATCCAGAGGAAACACGCCGCTTGATTCGCTTTCGAGCTGAGAATGAGCAGCGATTTCTGAAATCCAAGCTGCTGCTAAAAAGCTTTGGGAGTGAGTATTGTTTTCGGTTGCTTGACTGCGTACGTTTTGTTCTGTTATTCTCGCTTTTATTGTTTACATGAGTGTTCTGACACCTCATTCTGTCGGATGTGGTGCACGAAGCACCAAAGATATCCCATTCAGTGGTGTTAGTTAACAAATCACACCCTGCCAGCAGAGATTTCTGGTTCTGCCTCTGGCCCTGACTGTAGCGGCTGGTCGCAGCCAGTGACGCATTTGGTCGCGTTTTGCTAACGTAAACGCTGACGGAGGTACGCGATGACGTATGCGATCGTTGAAGGGCTATCCCAATACGTAGGGGTTGAATTTCAAGCCCTATCCCTTGTAGCTCAGTTTCAAGGGGAAGGGCCAAGGGGAAGGGGGAGGGGTAGAAATTAGAATTGGGCCTAAATCTCATGATTAATCTCCCAAGCCTCAGCTCCATCTGACAAGAATCAACTTAACATTCCTCCCAAAAATACTTAAAGCTCCACTGCAACATCACGGGCAGCTCTTCAACCCATCCTTCAGTCCCGTTAGACAGATGTCCGTTTATCTAGCATGGGCTGAGTGCTGGTGCAAATGTGGTGTAGGGTTCATAAGGTGCAATGTAGTATTCTACTATACAGTGGTTTAACATGCTCAGATAGATCAGATTAAAAAAAAAAGTGTGTATACAGTATATGGGGCATGTTAACGCACAACATAAAGCTCTATGTGTAGCCAGTAGCTTTTGCTTTTCCTGACATGAATTTGACTTGACCTGCTACAAAGTAAGAATTCATTTTAGGAGTTGTGTCCTGTCAACCTCAGTGCAGCCACTAAAGGTCACAAAATTGAAAAATGACAAATGTTTTACAAAATTGGTGTTAGTTTGTTAGCACAGTTTGGAAGGTAAAGTGCACCAAGCCCTATTTATTACCAAGATACGACAGACTGGTCTTATATAAAATGTTTACTGTATTTTCTGGACTATAGAGCGCACCTGTATATAAGCCGCATCCGCTCTATTTAAAAAAAAAAAAAAAAAAGATATACAAGCCGCACCAGGCTATAAGCCGCAGATATCTATGTTGAAAAATTAGATATTTACTGCATGTACAGAACGATTTTGTACTGTAAATGTACATGTATGTACCTGAACAGATTCTTTCCGAACAGTGCCTTTTAACACGGCAGCAACTTTGCTGATTAAAACGGAACAGAACCAAGAGAAAATAACCGGTATTTATTTGCCTTCATTTCTCCTGTGTTTGAAACCACAAGTCACTTTAATCATCTTCGCTGGATTTGAAAATAATTACCAGTTAGTAATTTGTCGTGCGTGTTCTATCTGCTAAAGATCTGCTAATTCTTCTTTGCATTGATTTTTCGTCTATCTTATTTTTGATTCTACTTCCGGTTAGAGCGCCCCTAGCGGTGGAAGAAAAATCCACAGAATAGCCGCACCTTTGTATAAGCCGCATGGTTCAAAACCTAGGAAAAAAGTAGCGGCTTATAGTCCAGAAAATACGGTACTTAGACAGTCTAGCCAAAAACATTTCAGTACTGACACTGAAGCAGCTAACATATTTTCATCTCACTGATTTTAACCAGCTACTGTAGCCATCAGTAAGACTATTTCAGTAGCCAATTAATTTTAATACCAAGTATTTTTAAATGCATTTGACTTCTTTATTAAGGTGAGCAAGCGGTCATATAAAGCAAGTACAGGTAGTCGTCAACTTACGACCTATGCAACTTACAACCGATCGACTTTACAACTGTCTGGTTATGACTGGCAACTGTTTCCCAGCTGAGCTAGCTGAGCGTACGACAGTTTCCGCCCCAGCTCCTGGTTTATGAAACGAGCAAATCCTCCCGCCAGCCCGAGCGCTGCAACAGCTGATGACAACGTAGACGACCCACAGCCAAGCACCAGTGATGCCAGCGGTCACCAAATTTTGTATTTTGCTCTGTTTTACATTTGTATTTTGGTATGTTTCAAACTAAAATGCTTTCTATTTTTCACACCTGTATTTAATTTTTTTTTGTTTTGCACATATTAAACGAATTGTACTGTACGTAGTGTAGTATGCAGTGTTTGACTTAAACCAAATAATGAGCTAAGGTAATGAAATAAGAAAATGTTGATAAAATAAGACTTTAAGATGATTACAATATCATTACACATCACAATATACTTACGTTCATTTAACATAGGCCGACTTATGACAGATCGGTTTACAACGTGTCAGTCGTAACCAAACACAGTCATAAGTCGACACATACCTGTATGCTGAAACCGTTGCTTTAATTCCATCAAATTTGAATGTTTAATTTAAAAGCCGAACTGTTTACCAATCACTACAAAGACTCCTGTACCTAGAAGTCCATGGCCATATGCTTTAACGTTTTTTTTGGGGGGGGGATTCCCCCCCCTGATTTTCTACTTAAAAGGAGATACGCAGAGCCATGGCCTCACTTCCGTTTATAAATGCCTCGAGACCTCAAGAATGGCACAAGAATAGTTTTGAGCATTAACAAATCTAATAGTACTTTTTACGATTAAAGTATTTATATTAGGTAGCGGTCTGAGGGAATGACCTTGACATCTGTGACGTCACAGCAGGAAGGCTGTGTCATCGCCACTTCCGCGATATTAAAACACAGAGCTGACTGCAACTTTGAGCTTCCATTTTGAGCTAATTTATCGCCAGGTCATGTAGATGTGTTGCTGGTGGGTGCAGCAAGATGACAGAAGGTGGATTTACGTTGCATTCATGGCCCAAGAATGTTCAAACTGCAAAGATTTGGACACGTTTTGCGAGATGAAAACGGGCACATTGGGCGCCCACAAAGTGGTCTCTCATTTTACTGATGACTCGTACGAAACCTCTGATCTGTTGAGAAGTGTTGGCTATAAGCCTGTATTGAAAGAGTGCAGTACCAATAATTAAAGGAAAAGAAAACTACAAGAAAAGGAAAGTAAGTTCAGTTGCACCAGTTCTCCCGGAACTTAAGCCGAGGGATGCTGCTAAAACCTGGGACGAAACGGGACACATCACTCAGGCAGTGACCTCCCCGCAGTTGTTGCTAAAACCGGTGACGTCACGTCCTGGGTTTTAGTAATTGCCTGAGCCGAGCAATAATGGTGGAGTACTCGGTATGGAGAAAATGGAGAATGAGTGGACCAGCCGTCTGATTTCTCCGCTGGATATGCTTGCCTCAGCAGCAATCTCTCACACTTGCATGGAAGAAGTGAATGAACAGAGAATTGAACGAACAACTGAAAGTCAGATTTGTTCTGAAACAAATCGGCCACAAGATCGGCCTTCAAGAAGCGAGAACACAGACGGGTAAGCTCCGACTCATTTGGATATGAAATAACAAAAACACCAACACTCGTTGTTTCCCTGCATTTAGATTAATACATGTAACTTGTATTGTGTGTTTAAGTTACCGGTATAAGATTATTTAATTTGCTTCAGAACGTGATTGTCTCAGTTCATCTGATTATTTAATTAGCCTTTTACGTTTTATCAGTGAAAATGCATGCATGTACATTGTATAAGTTATAACACCTATCCTGTTTTAATGAGAGTCGACCCACAATCAATGAAGTCAAATCAGTCTTAGTTGAGCAAGTCAGTAACGGTATTTCTTACTTTCACCATAGATTTTTATTTATATGACTTTGGTCTATAGCTGTAAAAGGCCTCGGCCTTAAAACCGGTTACTGCAGTGACGTCACGCACTCAGGCATGGCTGGCTCAGCGGGGCAGCTCCAATGCCAACTTTGCGGTCAATTTTAACTCTCAAAAATATACGTTTTCCCCATTTATGCAGCATACAAGAGTCAAGGATGGAGATACTAGCCACTCAGAAATTTATTTAAAAATAAAGGTTCTGCGTATCTGCTTTAATGCAGTCAGTCATCGCCAATTCCCCCCGTCCCCATCACATAACCGCTACTGACCAGGGAAGGTGAAGGTTAATCATGTGCTTCCTCTGAGACACATGAAGCCAGCCTACGGCATCTTTTTGAACTGCTGCTCATGTTGATTATTATTTCAAAACACTGACCTGAAATCACCTAAGCTACTAGCTATAAATCCTAGGTCACAGTCCAGTTTAGAATGTAACTGCTATATAAGCACCTTATTTACTACCAGAAGGGTTTTCATGTTTAACCCACCCACCTAGACCTTTACCAGAATAATGCACATCACAGCATCACTGTCCAAATAAAGAATACAAATTAGGATGCCCATATGCACAACCAGCTTAACACCATGTGGCAAAAGTTAGAACCAAATCTCTAACAATTTAAACATTTGCGTGAAAATACACACAGCCAACACCAAGCTTTCATTCAACACCATTTACCAGATACCCATTAGTTTTACAAGTTAAAGCTAAATTTAGTCTAATGTAATTGATTGAACGTGGGTTGCAGTCATCACAAAATCACTCAAAGCTGCGAGTCATTTTGCAAGTTCCCACAACTGGAAAGTGACTTCAAAATCCTGGGGTCATCAAGAGTTACAGCATTACCAAATAACAGTATTAACACAGTACCACCAAGGTCGAGTTCAGGAGACTATATTACGCTCTTTTTTTTTTTTTTTTAAACTGAGTGGTAATTGTTTGGTAAACATGAAACCCTTCTGGTAGTAAATAAGGTGCTTATAAAGCAGTTACATTATGGAAAGCCTTCGGTATTGAAAGTATATTAGTAGTAATGCTTCATCACAGATACAGTGAGTGAAGCAAGACGTGGACAGGACTGTGCACACTGTCCATCAAAGAGCTGAGAAGGGAGGTCAAACATTTACTTCTACTTAAAGCATATACGCAGAGCCATGGCCTCACTTTCGTTTATAAATGCCTTGAGACCTCAAGAATGGCACAGGAATAGTTTTAAGCGTTAATAAATCTAATATAGAAATTTTTATGATTCATATAGGTAGCGGTCTGAGTGAATGACCTTGACGTCCATAACGTCACAGCAGGAAGTCTATCGGTCTCATCGCCATTTCCACTATACTAAAACACAGAGCTGACTGCAACTCCGATCCTCCATTTTGAGCTGATTTATCGCCATGCCACGTAGATGTTTTGCTGGCCGGTGCAGCAACAGAAGGTGGATTTACATTGCATTCATGGCCCAAGAATGTTCAAACTGCAAAGGTTTGGACGCGTTTTGCAAGTTGTTCATGGGCACACTGGGCGCCTATGAAGTGGTCTCTCCTCTGCTCTGCACATTTTACTGAAGACTCGTATGAGACCTCTGATCTGTTGAGGGGCGTTGGCTATAAGCCCGTATTGAAAGAGGGTGCAGTACCAACAATTAAAGGAAAAGAAAACTAAAATAAAAGTATTTTTTTTTCTTTAAAAGGAAAGTAAGTTCAGTTGCACCAGTCCTCCCGGAGTGAGCCGAGGGTTGTTGCTGAAACCCGGGACGGAACGGGACGGGACATATCGCTCGGGCAGTGACCTCCCCGTAGTTGTTGCTAAAACCGGTGACATCCCTTTCCGTCCCGGGTTTTAATAATTGCCTGAGCCCAGCAGTAATGGTGGAGTACACAGTATGAAGAAAAGTGAAGGAGTGGACCAGCCGTCTGATTTCTAAACTGGATATTGCTGCCATCTCACCCTGATGTGGAAGTAGTGAATGAAGGGAGAACTGAACGAACAACAAAGTCAGATTGTTTCAAAAACAAATCGGCCACAAGATCGGACTTCAAGAAGTGAGAACACAGATGGGTAAGCTCCGATTCATTTGGATTTAAAAAAACAAACAAACAAAAAAACCACCACTCGTTTCCCTGCATTTAGATTAACACATGTAACTTGTATTGTATATTTAAGTTACCGGTATAAGATTATTTAATTTGCATCAGAATGTGATTGTCTCAGTTCATCTGATTATTTAATGAGCCTTTTACGTTTTATCAGTGAAAATGCATGCGTGTACATGTATGCTGCATAAGTTATAACACCTATCCTGTTTTAATGAGAGTCGACCCACAACCAATGAAGTCAAATCAGTCTTAGTTGAGCAAGTCAGTAAGGGTATTTCTTACTTTCACCATAAATTTTTATTTATATGACTTTGGTCTATAGCTGTAAAAGGCCTCGGCCTTAAAACCAGTTCCTGCTGTGATGTCACGCACTCAGGACTGGCTGGCTCAGCGGGGCAGCTCCAATGCCAACTTTGTGGTCAATTTTAACTCTCAAAAAAAAATTTTAATTCCCATTTATGCAGCATACAAGAGTAAAGGATGGAGATACTATCCACTCAAATTTATTTTAAAATAAAGGCTCTGCGTATCTCCTTTAAGTACGCGAGAGGTCATATGCACCATTAGGGAAGGTTTTGCCTTTTATTTAGTAAGACTTTAGTTTTACCACTTTATTATCAATTAAAAAAATAATCAAAAAGGGATGGAGAAGGATAAAACCGGCACTTGTATTAAACCCCTGACTCGACTGAGGCTGTTGCAAACTCACATTCAGTGATGCAACCTGTGCTATGGAGCACTTGCATGTGACGTCACAGCCGATCCAGATTGTGACAGACGCCATCTTGTCGGTCAAACGCCATATTTCCTTTCGATTACGTTCATTATGTCTTATATTAAATATAGTTAGTTTTTTGTTTCTTTTTTATCAGACATCTAGTTTTTGGGTTTGTTTACCTGACATGTTTCGACGTACGACTGTCGTCTTCCTCAGAGTGTCACCGGATGTTATTGGTGACGCATCTTTTATCAGCTGATGTTTCCGAAGGCGTGGCCTTCCTGTCTGGATTGACAGGTCGGTCACGCCTTCTACTGTCAGTTCGTCTCCTGCAAGATGGCACTCCAGGTATGGGAGAGCATGTATGCTCCCTCATCTCGGTTGATGGTCCTCGGACTTCGCTTACGGATCTCTATGGCCTCCCTGATCCAGCGCTGATGTTTATTATCTTCTGTGCGGATGACTCTGGCATTCCCCCAGTCCATAATATGATTTTCCCTTTTGCAATGATCTGTTATGGCTGACTTATAATTTTCCTGTTGAACTCCAGGTTACCTGGAGTGCCATCTTGCAGGGGACGAACTGACAGTAGAAGGCGTGACCGACCTGTCAATCCAGACAGGAAGGCCACGCCTTCGGAAACATCAGCTGATAAAAGATGCGTCACCAATAACATCCGGTGACACTCTGAGGAAGACAACAGTCGTACGTTGAAACATGTCAGGTAAACAAACCCAAAAACTAGATGTCTGATAAAAAAGAAACAAAAAACTAACTATATTTAATATAAGACATAATGAACGTAATCGAAAGATTAAGAATAAGTTACGGAGACGAAAGCATCAAGGAGTTTCGCCGCATAGAGAGATTGACACGAAAACGGGCACGCTACAGGAATCACCTGAGATTCAATCTGCGCTGCCGGGATGAGGAAGTCGTACCGGCCAGCCTGAACATCAAGAACCCAATTCCAACCAGAAATGCGGAAAAGATGATCAGGAAAGTGCGGATGACTCTGGTAAAAGAACGGATACGGTGCACAACGGACAAACTAAATAATATCAACAGCGAACTACATAGGGAGATGGAAACTTTCAAACGCTGGTTTCCCCAAAACAAGGAAATGGAATTAGCATTACACGGACACTTGGCAGACATACACGAACAGGAATTCACCATGACAAAAACCCGACAAATACGAAAACTGGACAAACTCATCGCACATAAAAAGAAGGCAGAACCGGAGCACGCACACATCAACGACAAATGGATTCATAATATATCAAGGTACAAACTCTCACAAGCAGAACGCAGTATATTAGCAAAAGGACTCAACTACGCTGTCACACCGAACAATATACCTCACGATGAATTCATTCTGGCAACTGAATTAGCATGTGAGAAAATACAGGATCAGGGACAAAAAGCAGCACTAAGAAACGCAATAGCTGGTATATTGAAAACGGCCAAACCACCACCCAGTAACATCACCAAACAGGAAGCCAAAGCTATGAGAACATTAGCTAAAAATAAAGATGGGTCATTCCGTGCCAACTCACCTAAATTTCAGGAACTCCCCCACATCACCGTCTCAGATTTTACTCAAAAAATTCTCTAATCAAGAATCATATGTTTGTACCACACATGCAAAATATTAGCCCCCAATTATGTTGTAGTTTTGGAACTACAGGCCTTTGAAATATTGATGTCAAAACACCACATGTCGAAATTGGCTCTTTCCCCAACTTCAGAGACCCATAACTTTTTATTGCAGCTATCTAGAAAGTTGTGTGTGCAGATTCTTACTGAATGATACCCACTCTTTTCAAATCTGTTGCCAGAAAGCCTCTGAAGGACATACTTTTTGCATAATAGGAAGCCAAAAATGGCATTTTGGCCAAAATCGCTTAAAATTCATTAAAACTCTAAGGGGCCTAGTAGAAATATGAAACTAGTTAGATTTTTTTCCTCATTACATAGTAATTGTAGGGTTGTTATCTGTTCACAGAAACATATTTTGCGATGAAAATTATATTCCTGAATTTTTAAAATTTTTTTTAACATCTTACGTCCTTTCCGAGGGGGCTAAAATAGGGCATTTTTGCCATCTTATTTGGTCATGTGGCTAGGGGTTTAGGATCTTCTAATTTTTTGTGAAGATGCTCTCATATAAGATGTAACTACTCCCTGATTTTTTTTAACAAACGCCCCTTGCTTCATATTTTAATAATTTGTTTTGTACATGGACAGTTTCATCATTTTTCACTTTTTTCCACATTCAGAACTCTGTAACTCTACATTGGAAAATTCCTACTAGTAGCTATTTCAGATTTACATACACTGACATACAAATTTTCATATTTTAGTAGTAGTATGCCCAAGAAATTCATATTTTTCTTTCTATTGGGACCTAAAAACAGCTATTTGGCCAAAAATGACAAAAATGTTGACTTGATATTTTTCAAGTTCTGGAGGGAATGGGCTATTTTCCTCATAAATTAAAGATGTGGTGACTTTTTCTATCCATATATATATATATATATATATATATATATATATATATATATATATATATATATTAGCAATGATATCCTTAGCCCAATTGCACCCACTCAGCTGGAGATGAGAAGGGTTTCTTCTGATGTGGTACCATCATCGGTAGTGGACATAGGACCTGAAACCACACCAGTTTTACAGTCCCAGTTACAGGCCCCAAGCCAAATGTCCCAATCTGCACCAAATATGTACCAGCCGGGCAAATATATTGCCTGTGTTTATGACAGAAAATGGTACATTGGAAATATTGTCACCAGAAATGAAGAAAATGATGTGTATGTCAATTTCATGAGACAAGGACGAGGCAACACATTCTCATGGCCACCACAAAGCAGGAAAGATGAATGTTGGGTGCCTTTGCTTCATGTCCTTTGTGTGGTAGAGGCCCCAAACATAAAAAGTGGGGGACGCCAATACCAACTAACAGAGGATGACTTCAAACTTGTGAAAGACTTAAGTTTTAACTTATGTACTACTAGATGACAGTTTATGAGTGTCTTAGCACATCACATGAAACTGTACTGCCTGTGAATGAATTACCCATTATCACGGATGCCCATATTTGACTTTAAATTATGTACAAATCTTGTGATGTTTTTCAACATCATGATCATGGATCATTGAATGTGTTAATATGTAAATAAAACCTCATTGCTAAATGTTTTGTGCTTACACAACCTTGAAGTATATTAAAAATACTACTCCAGAATTTTGTTGTTATTTTTCTATATTTTCCAAGGATATTCAACAAAAATTGCAATTATACCTAAAATTTTCTAATTGCAAAAAATACTATACAATACAGTAAAAGTTGTTCAGGAAATGTGTATGCCTAGATTAGGTTCTTATAAGCCTTAATTTGTGTGCAAAACACCCCTTCATTATTCCCTTGTTTATTAAAAGCTGCCCAGCGTTTTTGTCATTTTTGGCCAAATAGCTGTTTTTAGGTCCCAATAGAAAGAAAAATATGAATTTCTTGGGCATACTACTACTAAAATATGAAAATTTGTGTGTCAGTGTATGTAAATCTGAAATAGCTGCTAGTAGGAATCTTCCAATTTAGAGTTACAGAGTTCTGAATGTGGAAAAAAGTGAAAAATGATGAAACTGTCCATGTACAAAACAAATTATTAAAATATGAAGCAAGGGGCGTTTGTTAAAAAAAAATCAGGGAGTAGTTACATCTTATATGAGAGCATCTTCACAAAAAATTAGAAGATCCTAAACCCCTAGCCACATGACCAAATAAGATGGCAAAAATGCCCTATTTTAGCCCCCTCGGAAAGGACGTAAGATGTTAAAAAAAATTTTTTAAATTCAGGAATTGAAATTTCATGGCAAAATATGTTTCTGTGAACAGATAACAACCCTACAATTACTATGTAGTGAGGAAAAAAATCTAACTAGCTTCATATTTCTACTATGCCCCCTAGAGTTTTAATGAATTTTAAGTGATTTTGGCCAAAACGTCATTTTTGGCTTCCCATTATGCAAAACGTATGTCCTTCAGAGGCTTTGTGGCAACAGATTTGAAAAGAGTGGGTATCATTCAGTAAGAATCTGCAAACACAACTGTCTAGATAGCTGCAATAAAAAGTTATGGGTCTCTGAAGTTGGGGAAAGAGCCATTTCGTCATGTGGTATTTTGACATCAAAATTTCAAAGGCCTGTAGTTCCAAAACTACAATGAATTGGGAGCTAATATTTTGCATGTGTGGTACAAACATATGATTCTTGATTATAGAATTTTTTGAGCAAAATCTGAGACGGTGATGTGGGGACCCTTAGGTGAGTTGGCACGGAATGACTCAGATATCACAATCCTCCCAGCAGATAAAGGCAGGACAACAGTTATTATGGACACTGATGAATATGAACGAAAAATGATTGAATTACTCAGTGACAACGCATTTGAAATATTAAAAAAAAGACCCAACAGAAGACAAGAAAAAGAAACCTAAAGCACTACTCAAACCACTACTCGATGAAAATAAAATAGACAAGCAGGCATACAATCATTTAGGACCCACAGCCAACATCATCCCCAGGATTTACGGCACACCAAAAATACACAAACCAGGAACACCATTACGCCCCATAGTAGATAGCATTGGTTCAGTCACATACAACTTATCAAAAGCACTCACCGAAATAATTAAACCATTACTAGGACTCACAGACCAACACTGCAAAAACTCAAAACAACTGGCAGAAGAACTAAAAAACATCAAAATGCAGCAAGACGAAGTTTTCATTTCACACGACGTCAGATCTCTTCACCAGAACACCCACGGAAGCCACCATACAGATAGTACAAGAAAAATAAAAAAAAACAGACAGGACGCTCAGGAAACGCACAAACCTCACTGTACAAGACATCACTCAGCTCCTTCAATTCATCGCCACATCCACATACTTTCAGTTCAGGAATACAATTTACAGACAAAAGGAAGGTTTTGCCATGGGAGACCCACTATCAGCCATCATGTGCGGCTTTTTCATGGAAGATCTGGAGCAGAAAGCACTCACTACAATACCAGCAGAATACAGGCCAACACTCTGGAAACGTTACGTGGATGACATACTAGAAAAAGTGAAGAGGGGACACACTCAACAACTCACCGACCATCTCAACACCATAGATAATACCGGCAATATAAAATTCACACATGAAGAAGAAACGGAGCAGTCAATAGCATTTTTGGATTTAAAAATACATCACACAGAAGATGGGGACATCAAAATAAAAGTACACAGGAAACCCACACACACCGACCAATATTTAAACTGGACTTCCGAACATCCCATAATGCACAAAATATCGGTAGTCAGAACATTACATGAACGCACAGCAATAATTACAGATCCACAGGACAAAGAACAGGAAGAACAACATATACAACACGCACTGAAGGCATGTCAATATCCACAATGGGCAATATCCAAAGGGGTGGAACAGGTTAAGAACAACAAAACACAGAAGAAAGAGAAAAAACAAACTAACAAACAAGAACACAGGGGAGTAGTGACATTACCATACATCAGGGGAATAACTGAACGCATTCAAAGAGCAATGAGGAAACACAACATTAACACACCTGTCAAACCATACACACAACACTCTGTCAGATCCTGGTTCATCCCAAAGACAGAATACATCCGGACAACAGATGCAACACCATATATGAGATTCCATGTCAATTATGCAATAAAACTTACATTGGGGAGACAGGAAGGAGTTTCAACACAAGAAAAAATGAACATAAGAAAGAGTGCGAAAAGGAGACAGCTACAAGACAAACCCGAACAATAAAGGAAAAGGCACAACAGGAAAATTATAAGTCAGCCATAACAGATCATTGCAAAAGGGAAAATCATATTATGGACTGGGGGAATGCCAGAGTCATCCGCACAGAAGATAATAAACATCAGCGCTGGATCAGGGAGGCCATGGAGATCCGTAAGCGAAGTCCGAGGACCATCAACCGAGATGAGGGAGCATACATGCTCTCCCATACCTGGAGTGCCATCTTGCAGGGGACGAACTGACAGTAGAAGGCGTGACCGACCTGTCAATCCAGACAGGAAGGCCACGCCTTCGGAAACATCAGCTGATAAAAGATGCGTCACCAATAACATCCGGTGACACTCTGAGGAAGACGACAGTCGTACGTCGAAACATGTCAGGTAAACAAACCCAAAAACTAGATGTCTGATAAAAAAGAAACAAAAAACTAGCCATATTTCCGCCTTCTACTTCTGCTTTTACTTCTACCTTTTCTTCTGGAAAACCCTACTATATACAATTCTACTACAACGGCTGCGGCTACAAGCTCTCCCTACCTGTACACGGTTATGTTTTTTGTGTGTATTTTTGTGTGTTGTTCGTCTGTACCGGACTTCAATATCCACTACAACCGTATGGACTTACTGGACATTGGTTTCCAGCAGAAAATGACGGTTTGTAGCGATTTCCATCGCATGCACAACATTCCGGACGAGAAAAAAAAAAACATTCCGGACGAGACAGCGAGACCAGCGGGGTCTCCGTGGATTGTTATCGGAAGCAAAGCGAAGGAGGCGGCACCGGGAGCGGAAGCAAAAGCGAGGCTGCAGAGCCGGCCTGTTGACTAAGCTCAGAAAACAGCTACTCAAATCTCCACTGCCAAGCCTCTACCTCACCAACGCCAGATACATGTAAACAAGACGGACGATTTGGAATTACCTTATTTTATTCTATAATCGGCTGGTCAGTGCTATACTCAATACTTAAGTGACTTACCCGTCCAATGAGGATTCTTGTTTACAAGATGCCACATCTGAGTCGCTGACAAATCCTGAAATTCTGTAAAGAAAACTGTCCAGAGATTTATAAGCACGCAGTGCTTCACCACTGAACAGCGAGGGAAAGTTAATGAGGTAATTATACACGTCTGGGTATTCCGCTGGCAGTTCAAAATCCGGTCGTGAAAACTCCGTCCGGTAAGCCATAAGGGTCACTAATCTGTAGATCGTTTATTTTAGACATATATCTAGTTATCTGTTCATTAGAAAAATGAGCCGTGTAGTCCGTCGGTTGAAATTGATCCATTCTGTACACGAGTACAGCAGTATTCAGCGGTGTTTTTGACCGACAAGATGGCGGTTGTGTACTTTCCGGTCACGTGACTGCAAGATCTCTATGATCAGGAATTTCTGCACAACTCATTTCCCGCACAAGCTCCTCAGAACAAAATTAGTAACAGACACACCCAGTATGCCGAACTGGTCATTTATACAATGAGTCAACCCTTTAAACCACACATGACTAATGATCCTGCATCTGAAAACGTCAGCTCCAGAGACACTGCATTTTGCTGTGTGAACACTGTTCTTGCAACGTCAGGGCCCAACAGATGCGTTTTCTGTGCTGTTGGCACCTACAAGCTCATTTTCAGAGCTTGTGAATGCCAAATCTCCATTTACTTTAGAAAGCTTAGCTAAAACAATGGAAAGCAAGCATGGCCTGGCATTGGCAGCAGTACTGTAAAGAAGAGTCTGGCTGCATGAGAAACTATGCAAGAAAGCAGCTGGGAGAGAAACTACCAAATGGTGCAAGAGTTGTGTCTGGATAATGCCTGCTTCAAGGCTTACTGCAGACTGAACAAGGTCTGCCATTGTTTATATCGTAAGCGTCGCCCAATTCTTGATTTTGGCTGGTTGGTGAGAGAGGAGCAACATTGAGCTCGCTGGTGTTCCAAAAGTTGAACTATTTTCAACTGAAAATGTCCTGAGTGAAGCACTCTGTGTACAGCTTTGTCTGCACTTTTATACTGAGGACATTGAGTAGTTTCATAGGAACTTGATAGGATTTGTATAGCGATGCTGCCAGCGTAAAAAATGCCCTTGGTGGACATAACCCCTTGTGCAACCTGACTCACTTCAGAGTCGCATCCAGATACAAGATGCACAGTTCAGGTTCAGAGCTTCTCTATTTTTGACTGTTAATGTGTACAGAACAACAGGACACCGGAAAACAACTTCAGTGCTCGAGTAACCTGATAAAATCAGAACTTGATATTCAACGGACCTCATTTATCAAGCGCTCAGTAAATGTTTTCCCGGCTAAACAGACGGACAAATCTCAGTACAGTGGATTTTCTTCATATTCGTGTGTGTAGGTTGAGAAAGTTACCAAACACTCTTATGACACAGCTGATTTACACTTAGTGATGCCCACAAAACCTCAGCATTACAAAACAAAATGACTTCCATTTAGTCACCTAAACGTGGCCTGTGCCAAATCTTCCAGTAACGCAACTCAGCCAACGTAGTGTGTCGCGGCTACTGAACATGTACACCGACCACTCAATCCAATTCTACAATCTGAAGCTCATCAATTAAGGTTTACATTAGCAAGTCGTAAACTTAAATTTGCACAAACTCAGGAGCTCTCATATGGGTACAAACATTGCTTACAAAACAGAGCTATAAAATGACTTTTCAGTAACATGCCTATCATTTTGCAAACAATTTATGAGTAAATTATTTACAGATGAAGCCCAACAAGTGCATTTAATTTCAGCGTCATGACAGCGTGGCTATTTTTCAAAACTGATTAGCTTGCATGTAATAAAATCAACTAATGGCCCTTTTCCACTACCCTTTTTCAGCTCACTTCAGCCCGACACGGCTCGCGTTTCGACTACCAAAAACCAGCACGACTCAGCTCGCTTCAGCCCTGCTTAGCCCCTAAAACTCGCACGGTTTTGGAGTGGGGCTGAAGCGAGCCAAACCGAGCCGAGTGAGGCTGGGGGCATGAGCAGACACTCCCCTGTGCACTGATTGGTGAGGAGGAGTGTCCTCACATGCCCACACACGCCCCGCGAGCACGCTGGGATCTGTAAACACCGTAAACCCGGAAGAAGAAGAATTACGAGAATTTCTGAAGCCTTATGCGCCTCGCCTCATCTATACGCTCTTGCCAGTATCTGTTGGCGTTGTCGGTGACAACAAGCCACAGCACCAAGACCAGCAACACTAACGACTCCATGTCCTCCATGTTTATTGTTTACTATTCGGGTCGTGAGACTACCGCTTAAAAGATCACTGATGTCACTGTTTGCGCTGCTTAACGACATCACGTGACGTCCACCCACTTTCGCTAACTCCACCCAATGTGTCCACCCACTTCCAGCCAGCACGGTTCAGCGCGGTTGTAGTCGAAATGCAACTCCAACAGCCCCACTCAGCTCGACTCAGCACGGCACGGCTCAGCCCGACTCAGCCGCGTTTGTAGTGGAAAAGCGGCATAAGTATCAGTGACGTTGATGGCCACAATGCTCGCTTAACATGCATACTATAATGGTATTTAACCTCTAACCCCATTTTTTGCAGAGATCCCACAACTCCGCTATAAAGACGACCCCTCAATATACCAGCTTTGGTTGTTTGCACTGAACCAAACAAAGCCAGGATAAAACTGCTAGTGTGCTTTTATATAGCACTCCAGTGTTCATAAATCAGAGGCACGACGTGCAACACTGTGGAATGTCGGCGTCTAGGGCGTAGGTCGCGTTAACCGACAATTGTCCGTCATTGACGGATTTTTTTTTAGCTATGACGGAAAAATCTGAAGGCCGTCGGTCATTTTGACGGATGTTTACCGTTACCATTACCAATAACAATAATAGCCTAATAATAACAATAATAAAACAATGAAACACACAGTTGAAATGATTGGCAAGTTGTGGCAGAGTTTTCTTACATACAGTATACATAGTCTTCACTGCCGTCACTTTCAATCTGAGCCGACGTTGCGGCGAGTCTTGATGTTCAGTGCATCATGTATACACTGTAGCCACTGCGCAAGGCTGTTCGCCCCATCGCGCTCCTGACCGCGCTCTGACTTTTCTAACCACTAGCACAGTGAGATGGATTAATGTTTCCCTTTTCTGCAGAAGACACGTCATTTTTGCTATTAAAAAAAAGAGGTGCATTGGGTTGTTTGTGTCGTTTCCCTGCCTGTCCGTCTTAATGCAATAGCGCTCATTTAGGCTAGTTGTTTTCTTGTTTATAAAATGAAACAAATATCGATTTATTGTATTCTTCCCCAGCAAGCTTAGGAACATCACTGCTCGAATATCTGCTAAACTATTATTTTAATGAGAGCACGGGTAGACAAACTAACATTTAAACATAACTTCGTTTTATTTAAGACCTTCTGTGTCAGCCCATTACGGGTCACCGCGGGGTGCAGCTGCACCACTGGTGCAGAAAGACCGCATGCTGCAGGATTTCCTCCCTATGAAGAGAGTACTAGCAGGGTCGGGAAATCCAACTTTCAGAGGCTCTTGCCGGCTTCTGATCACTTCCCTGGGAGAAATGTTTCCCGACTTCAGAACTTTGGCTGAAGTGGCGCTGGTTATTCCAGTCTCCAGTGTCGCAGCAGAGCGCGGGTTCAGCCTTCAGAATAAAATTAAAACGTCAATGAGAAGTCGTCTGTCCGAGGCAAAGACGCAAAATTTAATGACAATTGCCTCGGCAGCAGTCTCCGTTGACGACTTTGATTATGCACAAGCGAGCTGCCAATTTAAATCCATGTGGGCCAGAAGGAAGGTTTGAGCTCACGCAAACAGGTCAAATTAGATTGTCACTTAAATCGTTGTAGTGGACTGTTCATATTTTAACTGCAATTGTCTTGCTACGTTGTAAAATAACATTGTTCATATGCCCGTTAAGGCACAACAGCCGCAATGTTTTTAGCGGAGGGAAAATGGGTTCACAAGTGACCGAACGTCAGAATCTCTGTTCATCTTTTTGCATCATAAATAAATGATTAAATAATACAAGCTTGTTCTGTGAATTAATTTTTAAATGAAAATGAGTCCATGAAAACACAAGTTATTAAATATATAGCATTTATAGCCTATATACATTGTCATTTAAAAGTTAAAATAAAATGACCGATAATAATGGACAATGACGGAATTTTTACGACCCTGTCCGTCAAAATGACGGACAATGAGAAAGTCTAACGCAACCACTGGTCTAGGGTGACGCATAACATACCTCTAGGGATGGGACAAAAAAAAAAAACCTCTACAAACTTGATGTGCATCATGAAATGATACCACTGAAAATGGCTTGAAAAACTTCCAAATTTTCTTTGACAAATATGAACGAGGTTATGCCACTTCGAATGTACAAAAACTGTTCTACAGTCCAAGAAAGATACCTTTCTAAATGTTAGAACTTCTAAATATTTTGACACAGTTGAAAAAAAAAAGGTAATTTAGAAATCCATGAGAATGATGACAACTAATTTGCTAAATCTCAAATTTATTAACTAAAACCTCAGCATGAGCCCCCCCCCAAAAAAAGCAAGTTCCAAGTAGTGTAGAAGTTAAATTTTAACATTAAATAGATGATCCTTGTCAAAACTTGGAATCGTCTCCATTTTTATACATTTGACTGCAAGCCAATAGCAAACAAGCTACCACAAAAACGAATGCATGACATGAGTAATACAAAATCATGAGTAACCGAACCATTTCAAATCACAAAGTCCAGGCAGAAGTTGCAGAAATCTGCCCAGACATCCAGTTTGTATGAACCTCAAAACCTGAAGATGCTCCAAATTACTTGAAAATGACAAGTGATCCAGACAATTGTATTAACAAATAAAATGAGATTCAACACTTATCTTCATGTGTCAATGACTCTGACGAACCAAAGTTTCTGCAACTTCATTCACACGCCTACATCTATTTAACAAAAAAAAAAAGAAAAAGGAAGTGTCGGAGGATTTTGTAGACTACAGCATCAATACAGGTGTACTCTAAGGCCCTGTCCACACGGCAACGGATTCAGGTGAATCTGATAAAATTGTTTATCGTTTCGGCCTGGCGTCCACACGGCACCGGCGTTCTGGGTGCCCCAAAACGAAATCTTTTGAGAACGGGCTCCAGAGTGAAAAAGTCTGGCAACGGCGCCGTTGCGAAGTCGTCTGGATGAGTAGAACGGATTCGTTTACGATGACGTCACAACCACATGACTGTGAGTGCTTCACGCCGGGTAGAAGTGTAACAAACTCGATGCAAGTTGTCAACAAATCCTATAACTTGGTTCATGAAACGCGCTTACAAAATATTTTCACTGTGAATATTTATTGTGTAATGGTGCAAAGTGAGAGAGAGAGAATAGCCCTTAGGGCAGAGTCTTTAGTCCAAACACTGCAGAAGCAGTACCAAACTGCGCACCACCCGTGCGCTTTCCAAAAACAAAAACAATCCCACCAGCAAAAATAGGAAAAAAAAAAAAAAAAAAAAAGGAGCGATCTCACCTCTTCAGATGTTGGTTTAAGTCCGAAAATACATTCCTCAAAAAGGGCGTAGAACAACAAAGTAATCCATCAACGTGTAGCATTCAATTTATTCCGGACCATTAAAGAATTCTGGAGGATATCAGAATGTTGGCGTACTGGCTTCCATCTACCCCCATTCATTCCTCTTTCCGCGCCTTTCGTTTTACGCTACTGATTAATAATCAAAACTTTATGTGGCTAATGCTACAGAAGAAGGGGTTTATGCGCATGCGTCTACTACTTCTATTGTTCTGGTGTCTCCGATGGGACCGTCTTACAGCGCACGTAGAGGTGTGGCATGTGTATTGCAGGGTTTTTTCTAGAAAAATTTAGTATGAGGGCGCTCACCATGGCGAGGGAGCGGGGGGGTGGGGGTGCCGGTTGTCCCCCCCGCCGTGCAAAGCCTTTGAAAAATGCTCCAATGGGACATTGAGTATCTGAGAGGGAAATTGTAACAAATTGTCTGTCAACATTGAAAAAGAAAGAAGTAATCTTCTTCTGCCCCGGGCAGTCTTTGGCTTTCTTCCGCTTCGTGCCGCGGGATGACATCTTTAAATGCCCAAGTGTCAACAAAAACAACTCGCGAACTACTTCTGTCAAAAGCTCCCGCGCCGGTGGGTGAAAGGTCATTCAGTCTCGAGAAATCTTGCTCTACAAGTCAGCTGACCTTGTATGTAACCCATGTCAAATCTCGCGAGAGCAGCCGCGAGAAGTAAACAACTAAACAACATGGCGCCTCAGTCTGGAAAACGCCAATTCGGATTGTTTTTGCACCGTCTGGCGGTGTATCTACTATGATTGGAATATTTTTGGAGCAATTATAACGTATTTGATGATCAGACACATTGTCACGTAGTGTTGCTGGGATGTTTTCACGGAGTCGGTAAGGGGGCGCATGCCGAGAGTAAGAGGGCGCAGCGCCCCTGTTCCCCTGTTTAGACGAAAGCCTGTATTGCATCGTTTTCAGCAAGCGTTGCGTTGCCATATGTACCTGATATTTTACGGATCCGTTGCCCATGTGGACGCGATATTTAAAAAAAAAAAAAATCTCGTTGCCGTTCTCGTGTGGATGTAGCCTAAGAATGGCGAGGCGGAATAAAGGCACAAGACTCCCAGGTTGAACAGGCTGTAAAAGGGGCTAATCATCTTACAGATACGAACTGACTGGAGTCAAGTGACAGAAGATTACTGCCTTTTAATGAGCCAGTGTGAACCAGTTTAATGGTAAATATTGGGGAGTTTATGTACACAATGCTGTTCTTGTGTTGCCTCTATATCCATGTCCTGATTTTCTTTCTTTTTTTTTTAAATGGGGTTTTCCTACATTTGTACAGAACCCCATTTAAAACAAAAAAAATCTGTTAACCATTTTAATAATTGCGCGATAACGTTGAAGAAATTTGCAGAAAACCACCAGGTTGTTTTCTCATAAACAAACCAGCGCTGACGTAGGATTCAGAAGGAGGCGTCCCGCACGTGACGTCATGAAAATCAATGTTTGCTGGGAAATCCAAATGCCAAGTTTTTTTTTCAGAGGCGAATTGGTCCACCTCTGAAAAAATACTTGGCATTTGGATTTCCCAGCAAACATTGATTTTCATGACGTCACGTGCGGGACGCCTCCTTCTGAATCCTACGTCAGCGCTGGTTTGTTTATGAGAAAACGACCTGGTGGTTTTCTGCAAATTTCTTCAATGTTATCGCGTAATTATTAAAATGGTTAACAGATGTATCGTAGGAGGGTGTAGCAACACCGATCTTGATGGGATTAGTACTCCTCGTTTTCCAAAAGACCGGACAATGAAAGAGAAATGGGAGCGCTTGGTCTACACAGGCTGTGCACTGAAACCGTGCAAAGCTCACACAGCCTGCTGGCGCTTCCGCAGATAACGTCACGAATCTGGCTCCAGACTCCCTTGGGATTTTTCCAGACGCGTTTTGTTATTTCATTTTTTTTTTCTGCTGTAGACAGATGGCCTTGTGCAAAATTACCCTTGTGGATGAGTGTGTAAAGGGACACACACATACATATATACACACACACACACACACACATATATATATACACATTTTATATATATATATATATATATATATATATATAAAAAATGTATGTGTGTGTATATATATATACACACACACACACACATTTTATATATATATATATATATATATATACACACACATATATATACACACACAAAATATATATATATTAGTGCTGTCAAAAATGTCGCGTTATTAACGTGTTAACTTGACTCAATTTTAACGGCGATAATTTTTTTTATCGCGAGATTAACGCTCTGTGGCATGATGTAGGTTTTTCATAAGCTTTTGAAACTGCCAGGAACTTGGAACAGAGACTTTGGTTAGAAAACCGATAGCAGCTAGACTGTAATGCCACGCCCCGCACAGCCAGAGTCCTCTGCCCCCCAAGAACCAGCGCGGGCAGGGCGCGCTAGTAGAGATGGGATTTATGTCTCTTTGATGGGATCCGCATCTTTGTGATCCGTTCTTTGAAAAGAGCCGTTCAAAAGACTGGCTAATTTGGCTCTTTTTAAATATTTATTCAGTTTTAAGAAGACAGCGTCTAAAGAAGCCAGATCCCTCTGAACTGTAAACTCAATGCTATCCCAGAAATCCTTCCTGTAATATGCAAATTTGGCCGCCTCCGATTGGACAGCGCGACGCATCAACAGGCAGAAAGTGTAAAAGTACAAAATGTGTTAAGTGAGCTGAAACAGTAAAGATCAGATTCAATGCAATATTTATCAACGAACAACTTAAAGTTAATATAATAGTGTACTTTATATTATAATCAAGCATGTCAAGCCTACGGTCACTGTGTAACCTGTCTCTCTTTAGTTGTAGACTAACTCAAACAGTAGATCATTTCACTCATGGTTCTC